>NW_027599617.1:15000-22500 GCF_964194155.1 Cetorhinus maximus
GGCGGAGCGATGGGAATCGGAGGATGGTCAAGAGGCCGGAATTGGAGGAGCGCAGAGATCTCGGAGGGTTGTAGGAGGGTTACAGAGATAGGGAGAGTTGTAGGGGCTGGAGGAGGTTACAGAGATAGGGAGGGCTGTAGGGGCTGGAGGAGGTGACAGAGATAGGGAGGGTTGTAGGGGCTGGAGGAGGTTACAGAGATAGGGAGGGTTGTAGGGGCTGGAGGAGGTTGCAGAGATAGGGAGGGTTGTAGGGGCTGGAGGAGGTTACAGAGACAGGCAGGGTTGCAGGGGCTGGAGGAGGTTACAGAAATAGGGAGGGTTGTAGGGGCTGGAGGAGGTTACGGAGATAGGGAGGGTTGTAGGGGCTGGAGGAGGTTACAGAGATAGGGAGGGTTGTAGGGGCTGGAGGAGGTTACAGAGATAGGGAGGGTTGTAGGGGCTGGAGGAGGTTACAGAGATGGGGAGGGTTGTAGGGGCTGGAGGAGGTTACAGAGATGGGGAGGGTTGTAGGGGCTGGAGGAGGTTACAGAGATAGGGAAGGTTGTTGGGGCTGGAGGAGGTTACAGAGATAGGGAGGGGTGTAGGGGCTGGAGGAGGTTACAGAGATAGGGAGGGTTGTAGGGGCTGGAGGAGGTTACAGAGATAGGGAGAGTCGTAGGGGGCTGGAGGAGGTTACAGAAATAGGGAGGGGTGCAGGGGCTGGAGGAGGTTACATAGATAGGGAGGGTTGTAGGGGCTGGAGGAGGCTACAGAGATAGGGAGGGGTGTAGGGGCTGGAGGAGGTTACAGAGATAGGGAGGGTTGTAGGGGCTGGAGGTGGTTACAGAGATAGGGAGGGGTGTAGGGGCTGGAGGTGGTTACAGAGATAGGGAGGGGTGTAGGGGCTGGAGGAGGTTACAGAGATAGGGAGGGGTGTAGGGGCTGGAGGAGGTTACAGAGATAGGGAGGGCTGTAGGGGCTGGAGGAGGTTACAGAGATAGGGAGGGTTGTAGGGGCTGGAGGAGGTTACAGAGATAGGGAGGGTTGTAGGGGCTGGAGGAGGGTACAGAGATAGGGAGGGTTGTAGGGGCTGGAGGAGGTTACAGAGATAGGGAGGGGTGTAGAGGCTGGAGGAGGTTACAGAGATAGGGAGGGTTGTAGGGGCTGGAGGAGGTTACAGAGATAGGGAGGGTTGTAGGGGCTGGAGGAGGTTACGGAGATAGGGAGGGTTGTAGGGGCTGGAGGAGGTTACAGAGATAGGGAGGGTTGTAGGGGCTGGAGGAGGTTACAGAGATAGGGAGGGGTGTAGAGGCTGGAGGAGGTTACAGAGATAGGGAGAGTTGTAGGGGCTGGAGGAGGTTACAGAGATAGGGAGGGTTGTAGGGGCTGGAGGAGGTTACAGAGGTAGGGAGGGTTGTAGGGGCTGGAGGAGGTTACAGAGATAGGGAGGGTTGTAGGGGCTGGAGGAGGTTACAGAGATGGGGAGGGTTGTAGGGGCTGGAGGAGGTTACAGAGATAGGGAAGGTTGTTGGGGCTGGAGGAGGTTACAGAGATAGGGAGGGGTGTAGGGGCTGGAGGAGGTTACAGAGATAGGGAGGGTTGTAGGGGCTGGAGGAGGTTACAGAGATAGGGAGAGTCGTAGGGGGCTGGAGGAGGTTACAGAAATAGGGAGGGGTGCAGGGGCTGGAGGAGGTTACAGAGATAGGGAGGGTTGTAGGGGCTGGAGGAGGCTACAGAGATAGGGAGGGGTGTAGGGGCTGGAGGAGGTTACAGAGATAGGGAGGGGTGTAGGGGCTGGAGGAGGTTACAGAGATAGGGAGGGTTGTAGGGGCTGGAGGTGGTTACAGAGATAGGGAGGGGTGTAGGGGCTGGAGGTGGTTACAGAGATAGGGAGGGGTGTAGGGGCTGGAGGAGGTTACAGAGATAGGGAGGGGTGTAGGGGCTGGAGGAGGTTACAGAGATAGGGAGGGTTGTAGGGGCTGGAGGAGGTTACAGAGATAGGGAGGGGTGTAGGGGCTGGAGGTGGTTACAGAGATAGGGAGGGGTGTAGGGGCTGGAGGTGGTTACAGAGATAGGGAGGGGTGTCGGGGATGGAGGAGGTTACAGAGATAGGGAGGGGGTGTAGGGGCTGGAGGAGGTTACAGAGATAGGGAGGGGTGTAGGGGTTGAAGGAGGTTACAGAGATAGGGAGGGGGTGTAGGGGCTGGAGGAGGTTACAGAGATAGGGAGGGGGTGTAGGGGCTGGAGGAGGTTACAGAGATAGGGAGGGGTGTAGGGGCTGGAGGTGGTTACAGAGATAGGGAGGGGTGTAGGGGCTGGAGGTGGTTACAGAGATAGGGAGGGGTGTCGGGGATGGAGGAGGTTACAGAGATAGGGAGGGGGTGTAGGGGCTGGAGGAGGTTACAGAGATAGGGAGGGGTGTAGGGGTTGGAGGAGGTTACAGAGATAGGGAGGGGGTGTAGGGGCTGGAGGAGGTTACAGAGATAGGGAGGGGTGTAGGGGTTGGAGAAGGTTACAGAGATAGGGAGGGTTGTAGGGGCTGGAGGAGGTTACAGAGATAGGGAGGGTTGTAGGGGCTGGAGGGGGTTACAGAGATAGGGAGGGGTGTAGGGGCTGGAGGAGGTTACAGAGATAGGGAGGGGTGTAGGGGCTGGAGGAGATTACAGAGATAGGGAGGGTTGTAGGGGCTGGAAGAGGTTACAGAGATAGGGAGGGTTGTAGGGGCTGGAGGAGGCTACAGAGATAGGGAGGGGTGTAGGGGCTGGAGGAGGTTACAGAGATAGGGAGGGGTGTAGGGGCTGGAGGAGGTTACAGAGATAGGGAGGGTTGTAGGGGCTGGAGGTGGTTACAGAGATAGGGAGGGGTGTAGGAGCTGGAGGTGGTTACAGAGATAGGGAGGGTTGTAGGGGCTGGAGGAGGTTATAGAGATAGGGAGGGGTGTAGGGGCTGGAGGAGGTTACAGAGATAGGGAGGGGGTGTCGGGGCTGGAGGAGGTTACAGAGATAGGGAGGGGTGTAGGGGCTGGAGGTGGTTACAGAGATAGGGAGGGGTGTAGGGGCTGGAGGTGGTTACAGAGATAGGGAGGGGTGTCGGGGATGGAGGAGGTTACAGAGATAGGGAGGGGTGTAGGGGCTGGAGGAGGTTACAGAGATAGGGAGGGGTGTAGGGGCTGGAGGAGGTTACAGAGATAGGGAGGGTTGTAGGGGCTGGAGGAGGTTACAGAGATAGGGAGGGTTGTAGGGGCTGGAGGAGGTTACAGAGATAGGGAGGGTGTAGGGGCTGGAGGAGGTTACAGAGATAGGGAGGGGTGTAGGGGCTGGAGGAGGTTACAGAGATAGGGAGGTGTTTCCGGACCGGGAGCCAGTGTGGGTCAGTGAGCACAGGGGGTGACGGGTGAAGGGGACTCGGTGTGAGTTCGGACACTGGGACAGTGGAGTTCTGGATGAGTTGAGGGTTACGGAGGGTGGGATGTGGGAGAGGGGTGAGGAGTGAATAACTGAGCTGGGCGAGGGCTGCAGCAGTTGATGTGCAGGGCTGGTTGAGGATGTGTAGGAGGTGTGTTGCTGGGGAGATTGGGTGTCCTGGGTTACACATTAAACTGACGCTTTATTAAACAAGGTCCTGTTGACCCAGTGGGGATGAGGATTTATTGTTGGTTGAAAATGTCTTCGTGCAGCAGCTCAGACCCCTCACCCTCACCCTCATCACCCTCATCCTCATCACACTCCCCCTCATCACCCTCACCCTCATCACCCTCACCCTCATCCCCCTCAGCCTCACCCTCACCCTCATCCTCACCCTCATCCTCACCCTCATCCTCACCCTCATCCTCACCCTCACCCTCACCCTCATCCTCACCCTCACCCTCATCCTCACCCTCACCCTCATCCTCACCCTCATCCCCTCACCCTCATCACCCTCAACCTCATCCCCCTTACCCTCACCCTCATCACCCCCTCAACCTCACCCTCATCCCCCTTACCCTCACCCTCATCACCCTCAGCCTCATCACCCTCACCCTCATCACCCTCATCACCCTCACCCTCCGCCCCGCACCCTCATCCCCCTCACTGAGTTTACACAATAACCAGCACATCACCCTCACCCTCATCACCCTCATCACCCTCATCACACTCACCCTCACCCTCACCCTCACCCTCATCCTCACCCTCATCCTCACCCTCATCCTCACCCTCACCCTCACCCTCATCCTCACCCTCACCCTCACCCTCACCCTCACCCTCATCCTCACCCTCACCCTCACCCTCATCCTCACCCTCACCCTCATCCTCACCCTCATCCTCACCCTCATCCTCACCCTCGTCCTCACCCTCACCCTCATCCTCACCCTCACCCTCATCCCCCTCACCCTCATCCCCCTCACCCTCACCCCCTTACCCTCACCCTCATCACCCTCACCCTCATCCCCCTCACTGAGTTTACACAATAACCAGCACATCACCCTCACCCTCCTCCACCTCACCCTCAACCCCCTCATCACCCACACCCTCACCCCCTCACCCTCACCCTCACCCTCATCACCCTCACCCTCATCACCCTCACCCTCATCACCCCTCATCCTCATCACCCCTCATCCTCATTCTCCCCTCATCCTCCCTCCATCCCCCTCTCCCCCTCATCCTCCCCCTCCCTCCACCCCCTCATCCTCCCCCTCATCCTCCTATCCCTCTCTTCCCCTCTCCCACTCTCCCTCCCTCTCTCTCTTCCTCTCATCCCTCTCTCTTGCTCCCTGTCTCCCTTTCTTTTCCCCCTCTCTCTTTCACTCTCTCTCTCTGTTTCTCTCTCTCTGTTTCTCTCTTTCTGTCTCTCTCCCTCCCTTTTTGTCTCTCTCTCTGTCTCTCTCTCTCTGTCTCTCTCTCCCTCCCTTTCTGTCTCTCTCTCTGTTTCTCTCTCTCTGTCTCTCTCTCTCTCTCTCCCTCCCTTTCTGTCTCTCTCTCTCTCTCTGTCTCTCTCTCTCTCTGTCTCTCTCTCTCTCTGTCTCTCTCTCTCTGTTTCTCTCTCTCTGTCTCTCTCTCTCTCTCTCCCTCCCTTTCTGTCTCTCTGTCTCTCTCTCTCTGTCTCTCTCTCTGTTTCTCTCTCTCTGTCTCTCTCTCTCTCTCTCTCCCTCCCTTTCTGTCTCTCTGTCTCTCTCTCTCTGTCTCTCTCTCTCTCTGTCTCTTCTCTCTGTCTCTCTCTCTCTCTCTCCCTCCCTTTCTGTCTCTCTCTCTCTCTCTCTCTCTCCCTCCCTTTCTGTCTCACTCTCTGCCTCACTCTATACACCCTATATCTCTGTCCCTCTGTCTCTGCCTCTCTCTCTGTCTCTCTCTATCTCTCTGCCTCTCTCTCAATCTCTATCTCTCTCTGCCTCTCCCTGTCTCTCTCTCTCCCTATCTCTGTCTCTCCCTCTCGACCCCAGGTCAGTGAGCTGCATTATTCCAACTTCCCTCTTTCCCAGAATCGCAGATGGTGAGAGGACAGGAGTCCGCTCCCTCCGGCCAGCTCGCACTGACCGACAGGGGCCGTGCCATTTGTTGCTTCCAGTTCTGCCTGTCTTCGTTCGATCACTCAGTAAGAACAGCCTGGCCCCTGCAGAGAGGAGACTCTGCTGGAGGTTGTAAACATCGATTCAGGAATTTCGGAGGAGTGATTCACTCCAGTACGATGTGAGGTATCTCCGAGAAGAGATTCCAGTTTCCCCAGAACATCTTAACCCCTCCCAGCCAATGATGGAGCTTTACACTGAACTCTGATCACTGCTGTAATTCTGCAAACGATTTGTGCACAGCAAGATCCCACAAACAGCAACGTGAGAATGACCCTGATCACCTGTTTTTAGTGACGTTGGTTAAGGGATAAACATCGGACCCAGGAAACCGGGGAGAACTTTATCATCCCTCTCCCTCAGCACTGACCTTCCGACAGTGCGGCGCTCCCTCAGCACTGACCCTCCGACAGTGCGGCGCTCCCTCAGCACTGACCCTCCGACAGTGCGGCGCTCCCTCAGCGCCGACCCTCCGACAGTGCGGGGCTCCCTCAGCACTGACCCTCTCCGACAGTGCGGGCGCTCCCTCAGCACCGACCCTCCGACAGTGCGGGCGCTCCCTCAGCACCGACCCTCCGACAGTGCGGCGCTCCCTCAGCACTGACCCTCCGACAGTGCGGCGCTCCCTCAGCAACTGACCCTCCGACAGTGCGGCGCTCCCTCAGCAACTGACCCTCCGACAGTGCGGCGCTCCCTCAGCAACTGGCCCTCCGACAGCGCGGCGCTCCCTCAGCAACTGACCCTCCGACAGCACGGCGCTCCCTCAGCAACTGACCCTCCGACAGTGCGGGCGCTCCCTCAGCAACTGACCCTCCGACAGTGCGGGCGCTCCCTCAGCGCTGCCTGGCCTCACCAGGAGGTGAGTGGGCAGGGGGAGCTGGGGTCTGAGGAGAGGCTGCGGGGCTGGGGTAGGGGGGTTGTATGAGTTGTGGCGTGATGGTGGTGGGGTATTGCGGACGCCTCCCAGGAACGGGACCCTTGCAGTTTCTCTCTCCCCCACCCCTGATGTTCACAGCTGGTGCCAGCGCCCCACACACACACACAGGGCTGACGTCACTCTCCCTCGCCGCTGCCAATCCTCCATGGGACACAGGCCATGGTGTGTTCCCCTCCCCCCCACCCCCCCCACCACCAGCCCGGAGCTAAGATCACAATCCTGCTCTTAGTTACAACAATACGAGCTCTGTGTACACAGCAGGGAGTCCGTCTCTCCCTGTCTCCTCAGTCGTTCGCACTCCCACTCTGGAACTTTCCCCTGAGCTACCTCCCTCCCTGGGTGATGCTTGTGAAGCAGCAGCTGCTCCTGTAAGTGTCTCTTTTGTTCCCGGTGCTGTGACCCTCTGTCCCTTTCTCCCTCCCTCCCTCCCCACTCACTTCGTGTTTTCCTCTCTCTCTCTCTCTCTCTCTCTCTCTCGCTCTCTCGCTCTCTCTCTCTCCCCACTCGCTCCTCGCAATGTCGACTTGTGTCCCTGTATCTGTCGCTCTCTCTCTCTCTCTAACTCTCTGCCTCTCCCTAACGCTCTCGCAGTCTCTATCTCTGTCTTTGCGTCGCTGTCTCTCTGTCTCCAGCTGTCTTTGTCTCTCTCTGTCTCTATCTCTCTGTCTCTCCATCTCTATATCTCCTCTCTCACTCTTTCTCTCTCTCTCCTCTCACACTCTCTCTCTCTCTCTCTCTCAATCTCTGCCTCTCAACTCTTTCTCTCTGTTGCTGTCCTGCTCAGTGTCTCTCTCTGACTGTCTCTCTCTCTCTCTCTCTCTCTCACTTACTCTCTCACTCCCTGTCTCTCTCTCTCTCTGTCTCTCTCTCTCTGTCTCTCTCTCTCTGTCTCTCTCTCTCTCTCTCTCTCTGTCTCTCTCTCTCTGTCTCTCTATCTCTCCTTGTCTGTCCCCCTCTCACTCTCTCTCTTCACTTACTCTCTCACTCCCTGTCTCTCTCTCTCTCTGTCTCTCTCTCTCTATCTCACTTACTCTCTCACTCC
>NW_027599618.1:0-12500 GCF_964194155.1 Cetorhinus maximus
TCTCATGGCCGCAATTTGCCTGCCGTTCACAGACTAAGTCCAATTGGTTAACCATTTCTCAGGAAAACGCTTTGCCTCTCTGCCAGAGACTAAGTCCAATTGGTTAACCATTTCTCTTGAAAACGCTTTGCCTCTCTGCCAGAGACTAAGTCCAATTGGTTATCCATTTCTCGTGAAAACACTTTGCCTCTCTGCCAGAGACTAAGTCCAATTGGTTAACCATTTCTCGTGAATACACTTTGTCTCTCTGCCAGAGACTAAGTCCAATTGGTTAACCATTTCTCGTGAAAACACTTTGTCTCTCCGCCAGAGACTAAGTCCAATTGGTTAATCATTTCTCAAGGCCACAATTTGCCTGCCGTTCAGAGACCAAGTCCAATTGGTTAACCATTTCTCTTGAAAACACTTTGCCTCTCTGCCAGAGACTAAGTCCAATTGGTTAACCATTTCTCGTGAAAACACTTTGTCTCTCCTCCAGAGACTAAGTCCAATTGGTTATTCATTTCTCAAGGCCACAATTTGCCTGCCGTTCAGAGACCAAGTCCAATTGGTTAACCATTTCTCTTGAAAACACTTTGCCTCTCTGCCAGAGACTAAGTCCAATTGGTTAACCATTTCTCTTGAAAACACTTTGTCTCTCCGCCAGAGACTAAGTCCAATTGGTTAACCATTTCTCGTGAAAACACTTTGCCTCTCTGCCAGAGACTAAGTCCAATTGGTTATCCATTTCTCTTGAAAACACTTTGTCTCTCCGCCAGAGACTAAGTCCAATTGGTTAACACCATTTCTCGTGAAAACACTTTGCCTCTCTGCCAGAGACTAATTCCAATTGGTTAACCATTCTCGGTGAAAACACTTTGCCTCTCTGCCAGAGACTAAGTCCAATTGGTTAACCATTTCTCGTGAAAATACTTGGTCTCTCCGCCAGAGACTAAGTCCAATTGGTTAATCATTTCTCAAGGCCACAATTTGCCTGCCGTTCAGAGAAAAGTCCAATTGGTTAACCATTTCTCTTGAAAACACTTTGCCTCTCTGCCAGAGACTAAGTCCAATTGGTTAACCATTTCTCTTGAAACACTTTGTCTCTCCGCCAGAGACTAAGTCCAATTGGTTAACCATTTCTCTTGAAAACACTTTGCCTCTCTGCCAGAGACTAAGTCCAATTGGTTAACCATTTCTCAGGGGCTCACCGAGGGCAATCTGTAACGTCTCGCGGGCCCGGGGGCCCCTTTGCACGGCCTGCCAATGCAATCCGAGCCGCACTGTCCTTCGTTTGGTTAACCATTTCTCAGGGGCACACCGAGGGCACCCTGCATTGTCTCGCGGGCCCGGAGGCCACTTTGCACGGCCTGCCAACGCAATGCGAGGTGCTTCGCCCTTGGCCGCCTTCCCGGCCGGCTTCGGGACGTTTCGGGGGCTCTCACCGGGGCAAATCCGGTCCCCCGGGCGATTAGGAGGCCTCCCCGGGCAGGCCCGGGCTTCAGGCCGCCGCTTTTCCATCCCGGCCGAAAGAGGCGAAAAATGCCGAAAATGGCCAAAAATGGCCGCCGGCAGGGCCTGTCGGTCGGTTTGGCGGCAGCCTGGGTCGGTCCCTGCAGACCTGGAGGCTCGAGAAGGTTTTTGGCGATGTCGACCGATTCTCGATTTGCCACCTCCTACTATTCTGCAGGTACCCCGCCAACCTCCCCTGCCGACAATTCCAACCGTAAGGTCGGGCGGTAGTCCTACCGACGAAGAGGCCCCAAAGCCCGCAAAACGCCATTTTGCCCTTTCCTCATCGGGACTTCCGCGGGGAACTCATTAACCAGCTCCATGAGTGGCATGCCAGAAATTGCAACTTGACCCGTCGCCGGGCAGATTCGCTACTCTCTGCGGGAATACCCCCACCGGGTGCCGGGTAAAGGCCTCGGATCTGACCTCATGGACTTCCGTCTGTGCACGGATTTTGCTCTCGCGGGCCCAAGAGCCTCATTGCCCGGCCTGCCAATGCAACCCGAGGTCCATTGGCCTCATTGGTTAATTATTTCTCGAGAAAACACTTTGCCTCTCCGCCAGAGACTAAGTCCAATTGGTTAATCATTTCTCAAGGCCACAATTTGCCTGCCGTTCAGAGACTAAGTCCAATTGGTTAACCATTTCTCTTGAAAACACTTTGCCTCTCCGCCAGAGACTAAGTCCAATTGGTTAACCATTTCTCTTGAAAACACTTTGCCTCTCTGCCAGAGACTAAGTCCAATTGGTTAACCATTTCTCGTGAAAACACTTTGCCTCTCTGCCAGAGACTAAGTCCAATTGGTTATCCATTTCTCTGGAAAACACTTTGCCTCTCTGCCAGAGACTAAGTCCAATTGGTTAACCATTTCTCGTGAAAACACTTTGCCTCTCTGCCAGAGACTAAGTCCAATTGGTTAACCATTTCTCAGGGGCTCACCGAGGGCAATCTGTAACGTCTCGCGGGCCCGGGGGCCCCTTTGCACGGCCTGCCAATGCAATCCGAGCCGCACTGTCCTTCGTTTGGTTAACCATTTCTCAGGGGCACACCGAGGGCACCCTGCATTGTCTCGCGGGCCCGGAGGCCACTTTGCACGGCCTGCCAACGCAATGCGAGGTGCTTCGCCCTTGGCCGCCTTCCCGGCCGGCTTCGGGACGTTTCGGGGGCTCTCACCGGGGCAAATCCGGTCCCCCGGGCGATTAGGAGGCCTCCCCGGGCAGGCCCGGGCTTCAGGCCGCCGCTTTTCCATCCCGGCCGAAAGAGGCGAAAAATGCCGAAAATGGCCAAAAATGGCCGCCGGCAGGGCCTGTCGGTCGGTTTGGCGGCAGCCTGGGTCGGTCCCTGCAGACCTGGAGGCTCGAGAAGGTTTTTGGCGATGTCGACCGATTCTCGATTTGCCACCTCCTACTATTCTGCAGGTACCCCGCCAACCTCCCCTGCCGACAATTCCAACCGTAAGGTCGGGCGGTAGTCCTACCGACGAAGAGGCCCCAAAGCCCGCAAAACGCCATTTTGCCCTTTCCTCATCGGGACTTCCGCGGGGAACTCATTAACCAGCTCCATGAGTGGCATGCCAGAAATTGCAACTTGACCCGTCGCCGGGCAGATTCGCTACTCTCTGCGGGAATACCCCCACCGGGTGCCGGGTAAAGGCCTCGGATCTGACCTCATGGACTTCCGTCTGTGCACGGATTTTGCTCTCGCGGGCCCAAGAGCCTCATTGCCCGGCCTGCCAATGCAACCCGAGGTCCATTGGCCTCATTGGTTAATTATTTCTCGAGAAAACACTTTGCCTCTCCGCCAGAGACTAAGTCCAATTGGTTAATCATTTCTCAAGGCCACAATTTGCCTGCCGTTCAGAGACTAAGTCCAATTGGTTAACCATTTCTCTTGAAAACACTTTGCCTCTCTGCCAGAGACTAAGTCCAATTGGTTAACCATTTCTCTTGAAAACACTTTGCCTCTCTGCCAGAGACTAAGTCCAATTGGTTAACCATTTCTCGTGAAAACACTTTGCCTCTCTGCCCAGAGACTAAGTCCAATTGGTTATCCATTTCTCTGGAAAACACTTTGTCTCTCCGCCAGAGACTAAGTCCAATTGTTTAACCATTTCTCGTGAAAACACTTTGCCTCTCCGCCAGAGACTAAGTCCAATTGGTTAATCATTTCTCAAGGCCACAATTTGCCTGCCGTTCAGAGACCAAGTCCAATTGGTTAACCATTTCTCTTGAAAACACTTTGCCTCTCTGCCAGAGACGAAGTCCAATTGGTTAACCATTTCTCTTGAAAACACTTTGTCTCTCCGCCAGAGACTAAGTCCAATTGGTTATCCATTTCTCTTGAAAACACTTTGCCTCTCTGCCAGAGACTAAGTCCAATTGGTTAACCATTTCTCGTGAAAACACTTTGCCTCTCTGCCAGAGACTAAGTCCAATTGGTTATCCATTTCTCTTGAAAACACTTTGTCTCTCCGCCAGAGACTAAGTCCAATTGGTTAACCATTTCTCTGGAAAACACTTTGCCTCTCTGCCAGAGACTAAGTCCAATTGGTTAACCATTTCTCTTGAAAACACTTTGCCTCTCTGCCAGAGACTAAGTCCAATTGGTTAACCATTTCTCTTGAAAACACTTTGTCTCTCCGCCAGAGACTAAGTCCAATTGGTTAATCATTTCTCTTGAAAACACTTTGCCTCTCCGCCAGAGACTAAGTCCAATTGGTTAACCATTTCTCGTGAAAACACTTTGCCTCTCTGCCAGAGACTAAGTCCAATTGGTTAACCATTTCTCTTGAAAACACTTTGCCTCTCTGCCAGAGACTAAGTCCAATTGGTTAACCATTTCTCG
The DNA here is from genome assembly GCF_964194155.1 of Cetorhinus maximus. NCBI lineage: Eukaryota > Metazoa > Chordata > Chondrichthyes > Lamniformes > Cetorhinidae > Cetorhinus > Cetorhinus maximus. Next base: position 4,337 of record NW_027599618.1, read on the forward strand.
TGAAAACACTTTGTCTCTCTGCCAGAGACTAAGTCCAATTGGTTAACCATTTCTCAGGGGCACACCGAGGGCAACCTGTAACGTCTCGCGGGCCCGGGGGCCCCTTTGCACGGCCTGCCAATGCAATCCGAGGCGCACTGTCCTTCGTTTGGTTAACCATTTCTCAGGGGCACACCGAGGGCACCCTGCATTGTCTCGCGGGCCCGGAGGCCACTTTGCACGGCCTGCCAATGCAATCCGAGGTCCTTCGCCCTTGGCCGCCTTCCCGGCCGGCTTCGGGACGTTTCGGGGGCTCTCACCGGGGCAAATCCGGTCCCCCGGGCGATTATGAGGCCTCCCCGGGCAGGCCCGGGCTTCAGGCCGCCGCTTTTCCATCCCGGCCGAAAGAGGCGAAAAATGCCGAAAATGGCCAAAAATGGCCGCCGGCAGGGCCTGTCGGTCGGTTTGGCGGCAGCCTGGGTCGGTCCCTGCAGACCTGGAGGCTCGAGAAGGTTTTTGGCGATGTCGACCGATTCTCGATTTGCCACCTCCTACTATTCTGCAGGTACCCCGCCAACCTCCCCTGCCAACAATTCCAACCGTAAGGTCGGGCGGTAGTCCTACCGTCCAGGAGGCCCTAAAAGCCCGCAAAACGCCATTTTGCCCTTTCCTCATCGGGACTTCCGAGGGGAACTCATGAACCAGCTCCAGGAGTGGCATGCCAGAAATTGCAACTTGACCCGTCGCCGGGCAGATTCGCTACTCTCTGCGGGAATACCCCCACCGGGTGCCGGGTAAAGGCCTCGGATCTGACCTCATGGACTTCCGTCTGTGCACGGATTTTGCTCTCGCGGGCCCAAGAGCCACATTGCCCGGCCTGCCAATGCAACCCGAGGTCCATTGGCCTCATTGGTTAATTATTTCTCGAGAAAACACTTTGCCTCTCTGCCAGAGACTAAGTCCAATTGGTTAACCATTTCTCAGGGGCACAGTTTGCCTGCCGTTCAGAGACTAAGTCCAATTGGTTAACCATTTCTCAGGAAAACACTTTGCCTCTCTGCCAGAGACTAAGTCCAATTGGTTAACCATTTCTCGTGAAAACACTTTGCCTCTCCGCCAGAGACTAAGTCCAATTGGTTAACCATTTCTCAGGGGCACACCGAGGGCAATCTGTAACGTCTCGCGGGCCCGGGGGCCCCTTTGCAGGGCCAGCCAATGCAATCCGAGGCGCACTGTCCTTTGTTTGGTTAACCATTTCTCAGGGGCACACCGAGGGCACCCTGCATTGTCTCGCGGGCCCGGAGGCCACTTTGCACGGCCTGCCAACGCAATGCGAGGTGCTTCGCCCTTGGCCGCCTTCCCGGCCGGCTTCGGGACGTTTCGGGGGCTCTCACCGGGGCAAATCCGGTCCCGCGGGCGATTAGGAGGCTTCCCCGGGCAGGCCCGGGCTTCAGTCCGCCGCTTTTCCATCCCGGCCGAAAGAGGCGAAAAATGCCGAAAATGGCCAAAAATGGCCGCCGGCAGGGCCTGTCGGTCGGTTTGGCGGCAGCCTGGGTCGGTCCCTGCAGACCTGGAGGCTCGAGAAGGCGTTTGGCGAGGTCGACCGATTCTCGATTTGCCACCTCCTACTATTCTGCAGGTACCCCGCCAACCTCCCCTGCCGACAATTCCAACCGTAAGGTCGGGCGGTAGTCCTACCGACGAAGAGGCCCCAAAGCCCGCAAAACGCCATTTTGCCCTTTCCTCATCGGGACTTCCGAGGGGAACTCATGAACCAGCTCCAGGAGTGGCATGCCAGAAATTGCAACTTGACCCGTCGCCGGGCGCACTCGCTGCTCTTTGCGGGAATACCCCCACCGGGCGCCGGGTAAGAGCCTCGGATCTGACCTCATGGGCTTCCGTCCTCGCACGGATTTTGCTCTCCCGGGCCCAGGGGCCACTTTCCCCGGCCTTGCGAAGGCAATCGGAGGTGCTTCGCCCTCGAAACCGCCTTCCCGGCCGGCTTCGGGACGTTTCCGGGGCAAATCCGGTCCCGCGGGCGAAGGGGAGCCTTCCCCGGGCACGCCCGGGCTTCAGGCCGCCGCTTTCCGTGACCTACCGAAAGACGCGAAAAATGCCGAAAATGGCCAAAAATGGCCGCCCGGCACGGCCTCGCGGTCGGTTTGGGGGCAGCCTGGGTCGGTCCCTGCAGACCTGGAGGCTCGAGAAGGCACTTGGCGATGTCGACCGATTCTCGATTTGCCACCTCCTACTATTCTGCAGGTACCCCGCCAACCTCCCCAGCCAACAAATCGCAAATGCCGATCGGCGGGTGACCGTCCGGTAGTCATGCCGACGAAGAGGCACCTAGGCCCCGCAAACGCTTCCAAATCCGACCCCATCCCGGACCGGTTCTTTTTTAAAAAAGGCTCCCAGGACTCCGGATTTTTTCCTGCCGCACTCGGGACCACCCGACGGACACGAAACCGGGAACCTTTCCCCGGTCCGACCCTCCTCGGCCCGGCCAGCCGACGTCGAAGCGGCCGACTGGTTAATGATTTCACCCTGCTCCGACGTGACGCGTTTTCCAACCGCGCATGCGCGGCTCTGCCTCCCGAACCGCCCCCTCACGTGAGGGCTCTGGGTCCGCCCCCCGGCAGCCATTTCCTCCTGCCGGTCCGTTATTTTACGCCGTTTTTCGCCCTCCAGCCCTGCCGGAATGCTGCCTGCTCGCTGGTTAACCATTTCGCTCCCTGCACTTCGGCTTCTGCCCTGCTGGGGAAGCCCGCTGCTGCCTCTAACCGTACTCACGGGCGGGCGGCTCTGCTGCGCGGCCTCCGGCCACGCCCCCTCACCTGGTTTGCTGGGAACCCGCCCCCGGCAGCCTGTTAGTCGTGCCGGTTCGGTCTTATCGGCCCTTTTTGCACCTTCCCTGCCTGCTGGCATGCTTCGGCTCACCGGTCAACCGGTTCCCCGTTCTCCACTTAGACTTTTGAGCTGCGGGGCTGGTCTGCCGCGAACTGCACCCGTATTACGGGGCGGGCGGCTCTACTGCCCGTACGGCTGCCCTGCCTGTTAACTGGTTAACCGTTTGCCCGTCCACTACTTCGTCCCTGGACCTGCCGGTGTGTTCTGCAGCTAACTGCACCCGTATTACGGGGCGGGACGCTCCGCTTACCGGCCGGCTGCCATGCCTGCTTAACTGGTCAACCATTTACTCACATATACTTAGCCCCATGGAGCTGCTGGGCTGGTCGGCGACCTAACTGCACCCTTGTTGCCGGGAGGTCGGCACTAATTGCCGGCCGGCCGGCTGCCCTGCCTGCTAACTGGTAAACCCTTTACCCACATGTACTTAGCCCCTGGATACTGATGGGCTGTTCTGCACCTAACTGCACCCTGATTAGCGGGCGGGCGGCTGTAATTGCCGGCCGGCTGCTCTGCCTGCTAACTGGTTAACCATTGACCCACATGTACTTAGCCCCTGGAAACTGAGGGGCTGTTCTGCACCTAACTGCACCCTTATTAGCGGGCGGACAGGCGGCCGGCTCTAATTACCGGCCGGCCGGCTGCCCTGCCTGCTAACTGGTTCACCATTTACCCACATGTACTTAGCCCCTGGAAGCTGATGGGCTGTTCTGCACCTAACTGCACCCTTATTAGCGGGCGGGCGGCTGTAATTACCGGCCGGCTGCCCTGCCTGCTAACTGGTTCACCATTTACCCACATGTACTTAGCCCCTGGAAAATGATGGGCTGTTCTGCACCTAACAGCACCCTTAGTAGCGGGCGGACAGGCGGCCGGCTCTATTTCCCGGCCGGCTGCCCTGCCTGCTAACTGGTTAACCATTTACCCACATGTACTTAGCCCCTGGAGCTGATGGGCTGTTCTGCACCTAACTGCACACTGATTAGTGGGCGGGCGGCTCTAATTGCCGGCCGGCTGCTCTGCCTGCTAACTGGTTAACCATTGACCCACATGTACTTAGGCCCAGGAAACTGAGGGGCTGTTCTGCACCTAACTGCACCCTTATTAGCGGGCGGACAGGCGGCCGGCTCTAATTACCGGCCGGCCGGCTGCCCTGCCTTGCTAGCTGGTTAACCATTTACCCACATGTACTTAGACCCTGGAGCTGATGGGCTGTTCTGCACCTAACTGCACCCTGATTAGCGGGCGGGCGGCTCTAATTGCCGGCCGGCTGCTCTGCCTGCGAACTGGTTAACCATTTACCCACATGTACTTAGCCCCTGGAAACTGATGGGCTGTTCTGCACCTAACTGCACCCTTATTAGTGGGCGGACAGGCGGCCGGCTCTAATTACCGGCCGGCCGGCTGCCCTGCCTGCTAACTGGTTAACCATTTACCCACATGTACTTAGCCCCTGGAAACTGATGGGCTGTCCTGCACCTAACTGCACCCTGATTAGCGGGCGGGCGGCTGTAATTGCCGGCCGGCTGCTCTGCCTGCTAACTGGTTAACCATTGACCCACATGTACTTAGCCCCTGGAAACTGAGGGGCTGTTCTGCACCTAACTGCACCCTTATTAGCGGGCGGACAGGCGGCCGGCTCTAATTACCGGCCGGCCGGCTGCCCTGCCTGCTAACTGGTTCACCATTTACCCACATGTACTTAGCCCCTGGAAGCTGATGGGCTGTTCTGCACCTAACTGCACCCTTATTAGCGGGCGGGCGGCTGTAATTACCGGCCGGCTGCCCTGCCTGCTAACTGGTTCACCATTTACCCACATGTACTTAGCCCCTGGAAAATGATGGGCTGTTCTGCACCTAACAGCACCCTTAGTAGCGGGCGGACAGGCGGCCGGCTCTATTTCCCGGCCGGCTGCCCTGCCTGCTAACTGGTTAACCATTTACCCACATGTACTTAGCCCCTGGAGCTGATGGGCTGTTCTGCACCTAACTGCACACTGATTAGTGGGCGGGCGGCTCTAATTGCCGGCCGGCTGCTCTGCCTGCTAACTGGTTAACCATTGACCCACATGTACTTAGGCCCAGGAAACTGAGGGGCTGTTCTGCACCTAACTGCACCCTTATTAGCGGGCGGACAGGCGGCCGGCTCTAATTACCGGCCGGCCGGCTGCCCTGCCTTGCTAGCTGGTTAACCATTTACCCACATGTACTTAGACCCTGGAGCTGATGGGCTGTTCTGCACCTAACTGCACCCTGATTAGCGGGCGGGCGGCTCTAATTGCCGGCCGGCTGCTCTGCCTGCGAACTGGTTAACCATTTACCCACATGTACTTAGCCCCTGGAAACTGATGGGCTGTTCTGCACCTAACTGCACCCTTATTAGTGGGCGGACAGGCGGCCGGCTCTAATTACCGGCCGGCCGGCTGCCCTGCCTGCTAACTGGTTAACCATTTACCCACATGTACTTAGCCCCTGGAAACTGATGGGCTGTCCTGCACCTAACTGCACCCTGATTAGCGGGCGGGCGGCTCTAATTGCCGGCCGGCTGCTCTGCCTGCTAACTGGTTCACCATTGACCCACATGTACTTAGCCCCTGGAAACTGATGGGCTGTCCTGCACCTAACTGCACCCTTATTAGCGGGCGGACAGGCGGCCGGCTGTAATTCCCGGCCGGCTGCGCTGCCTGCTAACTGGTTAACCATTTACCCACATGTACTTAGCCCCTGGAAACTGATGGGCTGTTCTGCAACTCACTGCACCCTTACTGGCGGGCGGACAGGCGGCCGGCTCTAATTACCGGCCGGCCGGCTGCCCTGCCTTGCTAACTGGTTAACCATTTACCCACATGTACTTAGCCCCTGGAAACTGATGGGCTGTTCTGCACCTAACTGCACCCTTATTAGCGGGCGGGCGGCTGTAATTACCGGCCGGCTGCCCTGCCTGCTAACTGGTTAACCATTTACCCACATGTACTTAGCCCCTGGAAACTGATGGGCTGTTCTGCACCTAACTGCACCCTTACTAGCGGGCGGACAGGCGGCCGGCTCTAATTACCGGCCGGCCGGCTGCCCTGCCTTGCTAACTGGTTAACCATTTACCCACATGTACTTAGCCCCTGGAAACTGATGGGCTGTCCTGCACCTAACTGCACCCTTACTAGCGGGCGGGCGGCTGTAATTAGCGGCCGGCTGCCCTGCCTGCTAACTGGTTCATCATTTACCCACATGTACTTAGCCCCTGGAGCTGCTGGGCTGGTCGGCACCTAACTGCAGCCCTGTGGCCGGGAGGTCGGCTCTAATTACCGGCCGGCTGCCCTGCCTGCTAACTGGTTAATCATTTACCCACATGTACTTAGCCCCTGGAGCTGCTGGGCTGGTCGGCACCTAACTGCACCCGTAATGGCCGGGAGGTCGGCTCTAATTACCGGCCGGCTGCCCTGCCTGCTAACTGGTTAACCATTTACCCACATGTACTTAGCCCCTGGAGCTGATGGGCTGTTCTGCACCGAACTGCACCCTGATTAGCGGGCGGGCGGCTCTAATTGCCGGCCGGCTGCCCTGCCTGCTAACTGGTTAACCATTTACCCGCATGTACTTAGCCCCTGGAGCTGCTGGGCTGGCCGGCACCTAACTGCACCCTTATCACCGGGCGGGCGGCTCTAATTACCGGCCGGCCGGCTGCCCTGCCTGCTAACTGGTTCACCATTTACCCACATGTACTTAGCCCCTGGAGCTGCTGGGCTGGCCGGGACCTAACTGCACCCTTATCACCGGGCGGGCGGCTCTAATTACCGGCCGGCCGGCTGCCCTGCCTGCTAACTGGTTAACAATTTACCCACATGTACTTAGCCCCTGGAAAATGATGGGCTGTTCTGCACCTAACTGCACCTTGATTAGCGGGCGGGCGGCTCTAATTGCCGGCCGGCTGCTCTGCCTGCTAACTGGTTAACCATTTACCCACATGTACTTAGCCCCTGGAAAATGATGGGCTGTTCTGCACCTATCTGCACCCTGATTAGCGGGCGGGCGGCTCTAATTGCCGGCCGGCTGCTCTGCCTGCTGACTGGTTAACCATTTACCCACATGTACTTAGCCCCTGGAGCTGCTGGGCCTGTCGGCACCTAACTGCACCCTTATCACCGGGCGGGTGGCTCTATTTACCGGCCGGCTGCCCTGCCTGCTAACTGGTTAACCATTTACCCACATGTACTTAGCCCCTGGAGCTGATGGGCTGGTCGGCACCTAACTGCAGCCCTATGGCCGGGCGGGCGGCCTCAATTACCGGCCGGCTGCCCTGCCTGCTAACTGGTTAACCATTTACCCACACGTACTTAGCCCCTGGAGCTGCTGGGCTGGTCGCCACCTAACTGCACCCTTATCACCGGGCGGGCCGCTCTCATTGCCGGCCGGCTGCCCTGCCTGCTAACTGGTTAACCATTTCACCTTCTGCACTTTGCCTACCTTACCCTTCGCCGAACCCTAACCCTGGCCCTAACACACGCTCTAAACCCTGCACTTAAACGTAACCCTAACCCTAACACTCGCCCTAACTCTAACCCTAACCCTAACCCTACCCTTAAACCTTACCCTAACCCTTTGCCCGTCCCCGACCCCAACACTAACCCTATTCCCTCACCTTCTCCCCGTCACCGACCCCCAACCCCGACCCCAACACTAACACTCACCATGCAGGCTACAAATGCGCCGCCTTCGCAACCCTTCACCCGCCGGCACACTCTTACAACCGCACCAACCACTAGCCTCCTCCGGGCCCTTACCTTCCAGAAGGAAAATGCCCCTCACTCAACACCGACCCCAATCCACTCTGCGCAGCCGGCAATGGCGACGCCCGGTGCGGCCACCGCGGCCTCATTCACCCCGCTTCCTCCCGAGGCCTACCACGCCCTCGCTAAGCCCGTGCCTTACAAGCCGACAATCCCTTCATGCCCACCGCTTCCGACAACCACCGGCCAGCCGGCCAAGCCCTTGAAATCCAGCCCTTCCGCCAGCACCGACTCAAATCCAACCTCCCACCCCTTCCAAGAGCTACTCCAGGTCGGCCTCGCCCTTCAGATTGCTCCCCTTAGGCGTATATTAAGCCCGGCCCCACTGACTAGAGCCAAGCCGCGCGGAAAAGTGAGGGGTGAAATCATTAACCAATCCCGCCTGGCGAAAGGGGAAATCATTAACCAGTCCCACCTGGGGACAGGGGAAATCATTAACCGATCCCACCTGAGGTAAGGGGATCTCATTAACCAATTAGGCCCAGACGACAGGG
>NW_027599618.1:22500-23911 GCF_964194155.1 Cetorhinus maximus
CGCCAGCATACGCGCTGGCCGGCCGAGGGCCCTACCGCATCGGACACCTAGCACCGCATCTTTCCTTTGAGGAGCGAGACACACGCACACCGCTTCCCCGCCACCGAGCACACGTCTGCTTTCGGAGCCAGCGTGGCCTCGCTCGGGTACTGGTTCAACCGCGGGTGGAGGGGTGGTCCGCAGCGGTGCAATTTTCTTACTTTTGCAACAACCGAAGCAACCTGTTGGCGCTCGCACGGCTAGGAAATGCCGACTGGCGTGCGTCGCCTGCGTTCAAAACGGTTCTGGGCACGCACACGGTGTTGACTCTGCCCATGTCAAACACTGCAGTGTGCAACCCAAGGGGACTCAGGCACCCCGCCCGCCCCCTAGGTGCCTGTGAACAGGCTTTGTATTTTTATTTTTCATCATCAAGTACACCGCCAGGTGACACTTTGTGATTTTTATTGCTCATAAATACAGTTCTCTTATTTGTAAATCAACGGAAGCAACATGTTGGCGCTCGCACGACTAGGAAATGCCGACTGGCGTGCGTCGCCTGCGTTCAAAACGGTTCTGGGCTCGCACACAGTGCTGACTCTGCCCATGTCAAACACTACAGTGTGCAACCCAAGGGGACTCAGGCACCCCGCCCGCCCCCTAGGTGCCTGTGAACAGGCTTTGTATTTTTATTATTCATCATCAAGTACACCGCCAGGTGACACTTTGTGATTTTTTTTGCTCATAAATACAGTTTTCTTATTTGTAAAACATCGGAAGCAACATGTTGCGCTCGCACGGCTAGGAAATGCCGACTGGCGTGCGTCGCCTGCTTTCACATCGGTTCTGGGCACGCACACAGTGCTGACTCTGCCCATGTCAAACACTACAGTGTGCAACCCAAGGGGACTCAGGCACCCCGCCCGCCCCCTAGGTGCCTGCGAACAGGCTTTGTATTTTTATTTCTCATCATCAAGTACACCGCCAGGTGAAACTTTGTGATTTTTTTTTTTGCTGCTCATAAATACAATTTTCTTATTTGTAAAACAACGGAAGCAACCTGTTGGCGCTCGCACGGAGAGGAAATGCCGACCGGCGTGCGTCGCCTGCGTTCAAAAGGGTTTCTGGCACGCACACAGTGTTGACTCTGTCCATGTCAAACACTCTATAGTGTGCAACCCAAGGGGACTCAGGCACCCCCCGCCCCAAAGGTGCCTGTTGAACAGACTTTGTATTTTATTTTTCATCATCAAGTACACCGCCAGGTGACACTTTGTGATTTTTTTTGTTCATAAATACACATGTATATATATATTTGACACTTTGTCATTTTGTCTGTTCTTTTCGCCACACGCCATGTTTATTAAACCAGGGTTACCACCGGTCTGGACCCTGGCCGTATTTCAGACCGACAACGGAGTTCGGAAAGCCC
>NW_027599619.1:0-23908 GCF_964194155.1 Cetorhinus maximus
GTCGGAGGGTCGGTGCTGAGGGAGTGCCGCACTGTCGGAGGGTCAATACTGAGGGAGTGCTGCACTGTCGGAGGGTCAGTACTGAGGGAGTGCCGCACTGTCGGAGGGTCAGTACTGAGGGAGTGCCGCACTGTCAGAGGGTCAGTACTGAGGGAGTGCCGCACTGTCAGAGATCAGTACTGAGGGAGTGCCGCACTGTCAGAGATCAGTACTGAGGGAGTGCCGCACTGTCAGAGGGTCAGTACTGAGGGAGTGCCGCACTGTCAGAGGGTCAGTACTGAGGGAGTGCCGCACTGTCAGAGGGTCAGTACTGAGGGAGTGCCGCACTGTCGGAGGGTCAGTACTGAGGGAGTGCCGCACTGTCAGAGGGTCAGTACTGAGGGAGTGCCGCACTGTCAGAGGGTCAGTCCTGAGGGAGTGTGACACTGTCGGAGGGTCAGTACTGAGGGAGTGCCGCACTGTCAGAGGGTCAGTACTGAGGGAGTGCCGCACTGTCAGAGGGTCAGTACTGAGGGAGTGTGACACTGTCGGAGGGTCAGTATTGAGGGAGTGCCGCAGTGTCGGAGGGTCAGTACTTAGGGAGTGTGACACTGTCGGAGGGTCAGTATTGAGGGAGTGCTGCAGTGTCGGAAGGTCAGCACTGAGGGAGCGCCGCAGTGTCGGAGGGTCAGTACTGAGGGAGTGCAGCACTGTCGGAGGGTCGAAATTGAGGGAGGTCAATGATGACACAGATGAAGTTAGTTGGAATGGGCAATGTAAGAGATGTAATAACTTTCCAAAGGATGTAGACTTTAAGAGAAAATAATTGAAGGGTTAGTGGGAAAAGCCCGTAAGTAATAATAATTGCATAACTTTGAACAAAAGCTAGCATATGCATGATAGGCCAAATGGCCTTCTTCTATACTGCTTCCCTGTGTGAATCCTTCAACAGATGTATTACTAATTATAAACTAGATGTGACAACTTTTGGAAAGCAAAGTAAAATAATCCCTGGTAGTCCTGAGTGTAACTGTATGTAATAGCTATGAAAATTGGAGTATCCAAATAAACTCTTAAAATCACACGTTAATACCCATTCTATAATGACAATAGGCAGATTGGACCTGAGATAGTTGAGACATTATCTCACTAACTGTCCATGGGAAGAGATTAAAAAATACAGCAGGTGTGTCATAAATCAGATGAGTGACTATCAGAACATAATGTGGGATGAACAGCCTTATTATTGGATGTTCTGGGAAAAGCCAGGGTTTCTCATTAGTGGGTGGAGAGATGTTACTATTGTGTTGACTTGTTAAAGGGAGATTAACCAGGTACAATCACAACACGCTGACATAAACAGAAATACACTCGGAGGATCTCATTAATTCAACCTTGAAAAGATACAGACATCTGAATTCCTTTTAAGAACATACAAATTAGGAGAAGTCCCTTGATCCTGCTGTACCATATGATAAGATCATGGCTGATCTGATTGTGACCTCTACTTTCCTGTCTGCCCCCTAAACCCTTTGACTCCCTTGTCAATCAAAAAGCTATCTGATATAAAAGCAAAATACTGCAGATGCTGGAAATATGAAATAAAACAGAAAATGCTGGAAAAACTCAGCAGGTCTTGCAGCATCTGTGGAGAGGGAAACAGAGTTAACGTTTCAAGGGGTGCTGTGGGCCATCAGCAGCAGCAGACTTGCACTCAAATTCAATTTGTAACCTCATGATACGGCATATCCCCCACTCTACCATTGTCATCAAGCCAGGGGATCAACCCTGGTTCAATGAAGAGTGCAGGAGGGCATGCCAGGAGCAGCACCAGGCATATCGATAAATGAAGTGTCAACCTGATGAAGCTATAGCAAAGGACAACTTCCATGCCAAACGGCATAAGCAGCAAGCGATAGACTGAAGCAGTCCCTGTCCAAATGCAGCAAGATCTGGATAATGTTCAGGTTTGGGCTGACAAGTGGCAAGTAACATTTGTGCCACACAAGTGTCAGGCAATGACCATCTCCAACAAAAGGGAATCCAACCATCGCCCCTTGATGTTCAATGGCATTTCCATCACTGAATCCTCCACTATCAACATCCTGGGGGTTACCATTGACCAGAAACTGAACTGGACTAGCCATATAAATATTGTGACTACAAGAGTAGGTCAGATGCTAGGAAACGTGCGACACGTAACTCACCCCCTGACTCCCCAAAGCCTGTCCACCATCTACAAAACACAAGTCAGGAGTGTGATGGAATACTCCCCACTTGCCTGGATGAGTGCAGCTCCCACAACACTCAAGAATCATGACACCATCCAGAACAAAGCAGGCCGCTTGATTGCCATCACATCCACAAACGTTTACTCCCTCCACCACCAATGCACAATAGCAGCAGTGTGTACCATCTACAAGATGCACTGCAGGAATTCACCAAGGCTCCTTCGACAGCACCTTCCAAAACCACAACCACTACCATCTAGAAGGACAAGGACAGCAGACACATGAGAACACCACCATCTGGAAGTTCCCCTCCAAGTCTCTCACCATCCTGGCTTGGAAATATATCGCCGTTCCTTCACTGTCGCTGGGTCAAATTTCTGGAACTCCCTAACAGCACTGTGGGTGTGCCTACACCACATGGACTGCAGCAGTTCAAGAAGGCAGCTCACCACCACTTTCTCAAGGGCAATTAGGGATGGGCAATAAATGCTGGCCCAGCCAGCGAAGCCCACATCCCATGAATGAATAAAAAAAAAATTCCAAAACCAACGGATCAGATCTAAGCTCTGCAGTCCTGCCACATCCAGTTGTGAATGGTGATGGACAATTAAACAGCTCACTGGAGGAGGACGCTCCACAAATACCCCCATCCTCAATATTGGGGGAGCCCAGCACATCTATGCAAAAAGATAAGGATGAAGCATTTGTAATAATTTTCAGCCAGATGTGCCAGGTGGATGATCCATCTCGGCCCCTTCTACAGGTCCCCAACATCACAGATGTCAGTCTTCAGCCAATTCAAATCACTCCAATTGTTATCAAAAAAGGGCTGAAAGCACTGGATACTACAAAGGCTATGGGCCCTGACAATATTCCGGCAATAGTACTGAAGGCTTGTGCTCTAGAACTTGCTCCGCCCATAGCCAAGCTGTTCCAGTACAACTATAACACTGGCATCTACCCGGCAATGTGGAAAATGACCCAGGTATGTCCTGTACACAAAAAGCAGGACAAATCCACCCCAGCCAATTACCGCCCCATCAGTCTACTCTCCATCATCAGTAAAGTAATGGAAGGGGTCATCAAAGGTTCTATCAAGAGGCACTTGCTTAGCAATAACCTCCTTACTGATGCCCAGTTTCGGTTCTGCCAGGGGCACTCAGCTCCTGACCTCATTCCAGCCTTGGTCCAAATATGGACAGAAGAGCTGAACTCCAGAGGTGAGGTGAGAGTGACTGCCCTTGACATCAAGGCAGCATTTGACCTAGTGTGGCATCAAGGAGCCCTAGCAAAACTGGAGTCAATGAGAATCAGGGGGAAACTCTCCGCTGGTTGGAGTCATACCTAGCACAAAGGAAGACGGTTGCGGTTGCTGGAGATCAGTCATCTCAGCTCCAGGACATCACTGCAGGAGTTCCTCAGGGAAGTGTCCTCGGTCCAAACATCTTCAGCTGCTTCATCAATGACCTTGCTTCCATCATGAGGTCAGAAGTGGATGCGTTCGCTGATGATTGCACAATGTTCAGCACCATTCACCGCGACCCAGATACTGAAGCTGTCCATGTCCACATGCAGCTAGCCGTGGACAATATGCAGGCTTAGGCTGACAAGTGGCAAGTGACATTCGTGCCACACAAGTGTCAGGCAATGAGCATCTCCAACAAGAGAGAATCCAACCATCACCCTTTGACATTCAATGGCATTACCATCGCTGAATGCCCCATTATCAACATCCTGGGGGTTACCATTGACCAGAAATTGAACTAGGCTAAACATATAAATACTGTGGCTACAAGGGCAGGTCAGAGGCTAGGAATCCTGTGGTGAGTAACTCTCCAGCTGACTCCCCAAAGCCTGTCCACCACCTACAAGGCACAAGTCAGGAGTGTGATGGAATACTCCCCACTTGCCTGGATGAGTGCAGCTCCCACAACACTCAAGAATCATGACACCATCCAGAACAAAGCAGGCCGCTTGATTGCCATCACATCCACAAACGTTTACTCCCTCCACCACCAATGCACAATAGCAGCAGTGTGTACCATCTACAAGATGCACTGCAGGAATTCACCAAGGCTCCTTCGACAGCACCTTCCAAAACCACAACCACTACCATCTAGAAGGACAAGGACAGCAGACACATGAGAACACCACCATCTGGAAGTTCCCCTCCAAGTCTCTCACCATCCTGGCTTGGAAATATATCGCCGTTCCTTCACTGTCGCTGGGTCAAATTTCTGGAACTCCCTAACAGCACTGTGGGTGTGCCTACACCACATGGACTGCAGCGGTTCAAGAAGGCAGCTCACCACCACTTTCTCAAGGGCAATTAGGGATGGGCAATAAATGCTGGCCCAGCCAGCGAAGCCCACATCCCATGAATGAATAAAAAAAAAATTCCAAAACCAACGGATCAGATCTAAGCTCTGCAGTCCTGCCACATCCAGTTGTGAATGGTGATGGACAATTAAACAGCTCACTGGAGGAGGACGCTCCACAAATACCCCCATCCTCAATATTGGGGGAGCCCAGCACATCTATGCAAAAAGATAAGGATGAAGCATTTGTAATAATTTTCAGCCAGATGTGCCAGGTGGATGATCCATCTCGGCCCCTTCTACAGGTCCCCAACATCACAGATGTCAGTCTTCAGCCAATTCAAATCACTCCAATTGTTATCAAAAAAGGGCTGAAAGCACTGGATACTACAAAGGCTACGGGCCCTGACAATATTCCGGCAATAGTACTGAAGGCTTGTGCTCTAGAACTTGCTCCGCCCATAGCCAAGCTGTTCCAGTACAACTATAACACTGGCATCTACCCGGCAATGTGGAAAATGACCCAGGTATGTCCTGTACACAAAAAGCAGGACAAATCCACCCCAGCCAATTACCGCCCCATCAGTCTACTCTCCATCATCAGTAAAGTAATGGAAGGGGTCATCAAAGGTTCTATCAAGAGGCACTTGCTTAGCAATAACCTCCTTACTGATGCCCAGTTTCGGTTCTGCCAGGGGCACTCAGCTCCTGACCTCATTCCAGCCTTGGTCCAAATATGGACAGAAGAGCTGAACTCCAGAGGTGAGGTGAGAGTGACTGCCCTTGACATCAAGGCAGCATTTGACCTAGTGTGGCATCAAGGAGCCCTAGCAAAACTGGAGTCAATGAGAATCAGGGGGAAACTCTCCGCTGGTTGGAGTCATACCTAGCACAAAGGAAGACGGTTGCGGTTGCTGGAGATCAGTCATCTCAGCTCCAGGACATCACTGCAGGAGTTCCTCAGGGAAGTGTCCTCGGTCCAAACATCTTCAGCTGCTTCATCAATGACCTTGCTTCCATCATGAGGTCAGAAGTGGATGCGTTCGCTGATGATTGCACAATGTTCAGCACCATTCACCGCGACCCAGATACTGAAGCTGTCCATGTCCACATGCAGCTAGCCGTGGACAATATGCAGGCTTAGGCTGACAAGTGGCAAGTGACATTCGTGCCACACAAGTGTCAGGCAATGAGCATCTCCAACAAGAGAGAATCCAACCATCACCCTTTGACATTCAATGGCATTACCATCGCTGAATGCCCCATTATCAACATCCTGGGGGTTACCATTGACCAGAAATTGAACTAGGCTAAACATATAAATACTGTGGCTACAAGGGCAGGTCAGAGGCTAGGAATCCTGTGGTGAGTAACTCTCCAGCTGACTCCCCAAAGCCTGTCCACCACCTACAAGGCACAAGTCAGGAGTGTGATGGAATACTCTCCACCTGTCTGGTTGAGTGCAGCTTCCACAACACTCAAGAAGCTTGACACCACCCATTTGCCTTCCCTATTACCTGTTGAACTTGTATGTTAGCTTTTTGGGATTCATGCACAAAGATCCCAAAACTCCTCTGTGCTGTAGCTTTCTGCAGTTCTTCTCCATTTAAATAATATTCAGTTCCTCTATTCTTCCTGCCAAAGTGCATAACCTCACATTTTCCTACATTATATTCCATCTGCCACATTTTTCCCCACTCGCTTAACCTGTCTACATCCCTCTGTAGACTCTTTGTGTCATCCTCACCACTTGCCTTCCCACCTATTTTTGTGTCATCTGCAAACTTGGTGGTAGTACATTCACTTCCCTCATCCAAGTCATTAATAAGCACTGATCCCTGTGGCACTCCACTTGTTACAAGTTGCCATCCTGAAAATGCCCCCCGTATCCCAACTCCCTGTCTTCTATTAGTTAGCCAGTCCTTTTTCCATGCTAATATATTACCCCCAATACCATGGGCTCTTATCTTGTT
The DNA here is from genome assembly GCF_964194155.1 of Cetorhinus maximus. Taxonomy (NCBI): domain Eukaryota; kingdom Metazoa; phylum Chordata; class Chondrichthyes; order Lamniformes; family Cetorhinidae; genus Cetorhinus; species Cetorhinus maximus. The sequence goes on from NW_027599619.1 coordinate 6,502, forward strand.
AAGTAGCCTTATGTATGGCACCTTATCAAATGCCTTTTGGAAATCCAAATATATTACATCTACTGATTCCCCTTTATCTATCCTGCTTGTTACCTCCTCAAAAAATTCCCTAGTGCCTTTTCTCTAGTGATAATTATTGTATTTATTTCCTCCCCCCCTTTTGCCCCATGATTATTTAGTATTTTTGGAATGCTATTAGTGTCTTCTACTGTGAAGACTGATGCAAAGTAGTTATTCAACTCCTCTGCCATTTCCTGGTTCCCCATTATTATTTCCACAGCCTCATTCTCTAAGGGGCCTATATTGGCTTTGGCCTCTCTCTTCATGGCTACCTCTGCCAATTTGATTTTCCCAATCTACATGAAGATTAAAGTCACCCATGATTAATATACTGCCTTTTTTGCATGCCCTCATTATTTCCTGATTTATTCTCTGTCTGACAGCATAGCTACTGTTAGGGGCCTATAGACTACTCCCACCAGTGTCTTGTTCCCCTTGTTATTTCTTACCTCCACCCATATGGATTCCACATCTTCCGATCCAAGATCATTTCTGTACCTACACCACATGGACTGCAGCAGTTCAAGATGGCGGCTCTCCACCACCTTCTCAAGGGCAATTAGGGATAGGCAATTAATGCTGGCCTAGCCAGCGACACCCTCATCCCATTAATGAATTTTAAAAACTGAAGAAGAGTCATACAGACTCAAAATGCTAACCCTGTTTCTCTCTCTGCAGGTGCTGCCAGACCTGCAGAGTTTTTGCAGAATTTTCTGTTTTTGTTTAAGAATCTATCTAACTCAGCCTTAGAAATATTCAGAAACCCTGCTCCACCTGTTCTCTTGGGTAGAGAATTCCCAATACTTAGGGTCCTCTAAGAGAAAAAACTTTCTTCTCATCTCCGTCTTAAGACAGTTCCCTTATTTTTAAACTGTATCCCCTATTTCTAGTCTCTACCACAAGGGGAAACATCCTTTCACCATCCACCCTGTCAAGTCACCTCCTGGTCTTGTATGTTTCAATAAGATCACCTTTCATTCTTCTCAACTCCAATGGATACAGGCCCAGCCTGTCTAACCTTTCCTCATAAGATAACCCCTTATCCCAGGACCAGTCAAGTGAACCTTTTCTACACTACTTCCAATGCAATTATATACTTTCTTAAATAAGGAGACCAAAACACTACTCAGTACTCCAAATGCAGTCCAATCAACAACTGTAGCAAAACTCCACGCATTACATCTTGCCAAACCAAAAATGACCCATTTAACCCTACTCTCTGTTTCCTGTTAGTTTAACAACCCTCTAGCTATGCTGAAATGTTACCCCCTACACCATGACCTCTTATTTTGTGTAGTAACCTTTGATGTGACACCTTGTTAAATGCCTTCTGCAAATCCAAGTACGCCACATCTACAGGTTCCCCTTTATCCATGTTGCTTGTCACTTCCTCAAAGAACTCTAGTAAATTAGTCAGACATGATTTCCCTTTCAAAAAGCCATGTTGACTCTGTGTGATTGCATTGAGATTTTCTGAGTGTCCCTCTATAACCTCCTAAATAATATATTTCAGCATTTTCCCTATGACAGATGTTAGGCTAACTGGCCTTTAGATTCCTGCTTTCTGTCTCCTTCCTTTCTTGAATAGAGGAGTTACATTCACTATTTTCCATTCTGATGGGATATTTCCAGAATCTAGGGAATTTTAGAAAATTAAAACCATGAATCTACAATATCTGTAGCCACTTTTTTAAGGCCCTAAGATGAAGTCCATCAGGACCTGGGGACTTGTTAGCCTTTAGTTCAGTTTTCTCATTACTATTTCCCTGTCCCTCCCTTTCACCTCTTGATGCACGCATATTTCTGGGGTGTTATTTGTATTCTGTACATTGAAGACAGACACAAAATTTCTGTTCAGTTCATCCACCATTTCCTCATTTTCCATTCATAATTCCCTAGACTCACTCTCTCGCGAACCAATGCTCACTTTACTTACTCATTTCCTTTTTAAATGTTTGTAGAAACTCTTACTATCTTTTTAAAACAATATGTCTAGCTAGCCTTCTCTCAAACTTCTCACTTGTTATTTTTTTACTTATTCTTTGCTTATTTTTATATTCTGTCCAATCTTCTGACCTGCCCCTAATCTTCACGGAAATATAACTTTTTTCTTTTGATTTGATACTATCTTTTATTTCCTCAGTTAGTCACAGCTGGTCATCCTTCCCCTGGAGTCCTTCTTTCTCACTGGAATGTATCTTTGCTGAGTGTTATGAAACATCACCATAAATGTCTTCCACTGCATCTCAACTGACCCACTCCTTAACCTAATTTCCCAGTTCACTTTAGTCAGACCTGTCTTCATAACCTTCTAATTGCCATTATTTAAGTTCAAAACACTAGTCTTAGACCCACTCTTCTCTCCCTCAAACTGAATGCAAAATTTAATCATATTATGATCATTGCTACCTACAGGCTCCTTTACTATGAGATAATTACTTAATCCCGTCTCATTGCACATTACTAGATCTAGAATAGCTTGCTCTCTGGTTGGCTCTAGAATGTGCTGCTCTAAGAATCTGTCCTGAAAACACTCCATGAACTCATTTTCCAGGCTACCTTTACTAACCTGATTCGTCCAATCTATATGTAGATTAAAATCATGCATGATTATTGCCCTATCTTTCTTGCAAACTCCTTCTCTTCCTGTATACCCCATCCTGCAGTGTAGTTACTGCTGGGGGACCTAAACTACTCCCACAAGTCACGTTTTACCTTTGCTATTTCAAGTTACTACAAACTGATTCTACATCTTGATCTTTGGAACTGTTATCTCTCTCTATTTTACTGTCATCCTTTATTAACAGAGCTACCCCACCACCTTTTCCTAGCTTCCTGTCCTTCTGAAATGTCAAGTACCCTTGAATATTCAGGTCCCAACTTTGGTAACCGTATATCAACATCTCTGTAATGGTTATCAGATCATACATATTTATTGCTATTTTTCTGACAATTTATCAGTTTAGTTACAAATGCCATGGGCGGCCAGATACAGAGCCTTTAGTTCCATCTTTTCACTATTTTTGCAAACTCTGGCTTTATCTACTAACACAGTCTTATGTTTGTACGCTCTGTTCCTCCTGCCACGCTGATTGTCATTACCCTTATTGTTACCTTGCTCCCGCATTGTCATCTCTCTTTAATTTATCACATCTTCCCTCACTTGATCCCTTGTCTTCACTATTTAGTTTTGATCTAGTCTTACTCAGGTTAAGGAAAGCTATCAAGACAACATGCTTTGATCTGCTGAAGGGTTCCCTGGTATGTGATTCTAATATTATCATCAGTATCTTACATATCTCACTGTCTGAGCTATATAAGCAGGGGATGCGATGGTGTAATTGTATTGTTGCTGGACTAATCATCCAGAGACCCAGGGTAATGCTCTGGGAACCCGGGTTAGAATCCCACCAAGGCAGATGGTGGAACTTGAATTCAATAAAAATCAATTAAAAGTCTAACGATGACGATAAAACCATTGTTGATTGAAGTAAAACCCCATCTGGTTCACTAATATCCTTTGGAAAGAAAATCTGCTCTCCTTACGTGGTTGGCTCTTAAATGCTATTAGGATTGGGCATCACCCCAAGAATGAATAAAAAAAATTTAATAAAGGGGATTAACTAGAGATTCAATGCTTTCTTCCCCAAGCTTGCGTTGGAGGTAATGTATCACAATCCTATAATAACCCACTGAGGTTTAATCCCTTCTCTGTAGTGGGTCAGCCTGGGAACAGTTGGGAGAGCTACAGTTGACTTTAGTTGTGAGTACCTGATTGCTATTCAGTGACTCAGGCTGGGAAGTCAGCAGATGGACAAAGAGAGGCTGGACAGCACTGCTCTCTGGATGCACACATGAAGATTGCCATCTATTGGTTATATAACGGTTGATTAGTGAGAGTCAGTGCGTGTGGAACCCAGTGAGAGTCAGTGTGTGTGGAACCTGTACCCCAGTGAGTCAATGAGAGTGAGACCCATACCCCAGTGAGAGTCAGTGTGTGTGGAACCCGTACCCCAGTGAGAGTCAGTGTGTGTGGAACTCATACCCCAGTGAGAGTCAGTGTGTGTGGAACCCGTACCCCAGTGAGAGTCAGTGTGTGTGGCACCCGTACCCCAATGAAAGTCAGTGTGTGTGGAACCCGTACCCCAGTGAGAGTCAGTGTGTGTGGAACCCGTACCCCAGTGAGAGTCAGTGTGTGTGGAACCCGTACCCCAGTGAGAGTCAGTGTGTGTGGAACTCGTACCCCAGTGAGAGTCAGTGTGTGTGGGACCCGTACCCCAGTGAGAGTCAGTGTGTGTGGAACCCGTACCCCAGTGAGAGTCAGTGTGTGTGGGACCCGTACCCCAGTGAGAGTCAGTGTGTGTGGAACCCATACCCCAGTGAGAGTCAGTGTGTGTGGGACCCGTACCCCAGTGAGAGTCAGTGTGTGTGGAACCCGTACCCCAATGAAAGTCAGTGTGTGGGGGAAGGGGATGAATGAAGATCACTGTTGGCTTTAAGCCTCTGCCCTCGGTGATGCCTGGTCCTCAAAGGGTTCATGAGGAGAGATGATCTTGCCACGCTAAAGCTGGGTTTGCAGCCAAGAGCTGGTTGCACTGATTTTGCCCTGATATTATCTCCCCCTGAACACACCAGGCCTGTAAAGGAAAAGAAAAACAAAAATACCTGGAAAAACTCAGCAGGTCTGGCAGCATCTGCGGAGAGGAACACAGTTAACGTTTCGAGTCCGAATGACCCTTCAACAGAACTAAGTAAAAATAGAAGAGAGGTGAAATATAAGCTGGTTTAAGGGGGGGTGGGACAAGTAGAGCTAAATAGAGGGCCAGTGATAGGTGGAGATAACCAAAAGATGTCACAGACAAAAGGACAAAGAGGTGTTGAAGGTGGTGATATTATCTAAGGAATGTGAAGGGTCATTCGGACTCGAAACGTTAACTGTGCTCCTTTCCGCAGATGCTGCCAGACCTGCTGAGTTTTTCCAGGTATTTTTGTTTTTGTTTTGGATTTCCAGCATCCGCAGTTTTTTGCTTTTATCTTAGTGTTTAATTGACTGCCACTTCTCTTCAAGGAATGCCTACCTTGAAGAAGTATTGCTCTTCTCTCCATCAGGATTTTCGTATCTCTCTTTTGCCTTGTTCACCTTCATGGTTTCCATTTCTCTCCTGGTATTTGACAAGGTGCTTACTAAAACCCGCTTTCACAGCCATATTTCCTTTCTCAGTGACTGTCTCCGTCTCCGACTTACCCCACGTGGATTTCAACTGAAGTTCTATCCCTCATGTTTCGAACCCACCCAGGATTACATGTATCTCCGGGACATACAATGCTCCTCAGACTGCTGTTCTCGTCGCATTCTGAGATCCACTCTCAGTGCCATGCGCCGCCATATGAACACACTTGACTTCTCCCTCCAGCAGCACCGCCGCACCCTTTTTCGAAGCTGCCCGTGCCCCCAGTTTCATTTTATTCTTCGTCTCATCCAATGCCTCAACAAGAAACTTTGTCTCTTCCTTTCAGGTGCAAAGGAACGCAAGCTCCAACAACTCATCGACACCAACGCCCATCCAGGACCCTCCACCCCTGCCTGTCCCTCTGTCCCCATCCAGTCTTCCAATCCCAGCCTCGGCTGTGTATTCACCATACCCCCTGACCTTCCCCTCTCCAACGCTGAACGTTCAGTGTTCAGCAAAGGACTTAGTTTCATACCCTTACTTCCTCATCTCAATGTATTTTGGGCTCGGCACGATGCTGAACTCTTCTTCCGCCGCCTTCGTCTCAGTGCTCACTTCTTTGGGCAGGAGTCCTCTCCCCGTTCAACAGATCCTTTTACCCGCATCAAATATTCTCCCTCCACCTGGACCCCTCCCTCTGGATTCTGACCTTCTCTTGATCTTTTCATTGAGAACTGTCAGCGTGACATTAGTCGTCTCAATTTCTCTGCTCCTCTCACCCACTCTAACCTATCTCTCTCTGAACTTGCTGCACTCCGTTCTCTCAGGTCCAACCCTGACATTGTCATCAAACCTGCTGACAAGAGTGGTGCTGTTGTTGTCTGGCACACTGACCTCTACCTTGCAGAGGCTGAGCGTCAACTCGCAGACACTTCCTCCTACCTCCCCCTGGACCATGACCCCACCACTGAACATCTAGCCATTGTTTCGAGGACTGTTACTGACCTCATCTCTTCTGGAGATCTTCCTTCCACAGCTTCCAACCTGATAGTCACCCAACCTCGGACGGCCCGCTTCTACCTCCTACCCAAAATCCACAAACAGGACTGTCCCGGCAGACCGATCGTGTCAGCCTGTTCCTGCCCCACAGAACTCATTTCTTGCTATCTTGACTCCATTCTCTCTCCCCTTGTCCAGTCCCTTCCCACCTACATCCGTGATTCCTCTGACACCCTACATCATATCAACAATTTCCAGTTCCCTGGCCCCAACCGCCTCCTCTTCACCATGGACGTCCAATCCCTCTACACTTCCATCCCCCACCAGGATGGTCTGAGGGTTCTCCGCTTCTTCCTCGAACAGAGGCTCGAACAATCCCCATCCACCACTACTCTCCTCCGTCTGGCTGAACTTGTTCTCACACTGAACAATTTCTCCTTAAACTCCTCTCACTTTCTCCAAATAAAAGGCGTGGCTATGGGTACCCGCATGGGCCCCAGTTATGCCTGTCTCTTTATGGGGTATGTGGAACATTCCTTGTTCCAGTCCTACTCCGGCCCCCTCCCACAACTCTTTCCCCGGTACATCGATGATTTCTTCAGTGCTGCTTCATGCTCTCGTCTGGACCTGGAAAAATTTATTAATTTTGCTTCCAATTTCCACCTCTCCATCATTTTCACATGGTCCATCTCTGACACTTCCCTTCCCTTCCTTGACCTCTCTGTCTCAATTTCTGGTGATAGACTGTCCACCAATATCCATTACAAGCCTACCGACTCCCACAGCTACCTCGACTACAGCTCCTCACACCCCGCTTCCTGTAAGGACTCCATCCCATTCTCTCAGTTCCTTCGCCTCCGTCGCATCTGTTCTGATGATGCCACTTTCAAAAACAGTTTCTCTGACATGTCTTCCTACTTAACCGAGGTTTTCCACCCACGGTGGTTGACAGGGCCCTCAACCGTGTCCGGCCCATCTCCGCGCATCCGCCCTCACACCTTCCTCTCCCTCCCAGAAACAAGATAGGGTCCCCCTTGTCTTCACTTATCACCCCACCAGCCTCCGCATTCAAAGGATCATCCTCCACCATTTCCGCCAACTCCAGAATGATGCCACCACCAAACACATCTTCCTTCACCCCCCCCCCGGCGGCATTCCGCAGGGATCGTTCCCTCCGGGGCACCCTGGTCCACTCCTCCATCACCCCCTACACCTCAACCCCTCCCATGGCACCTTCCCATGCAACCGCAGAAGGTGCAACACCTGCCCCTTCACTTCCCCTCTCTTCACTGTACAAGGGCCCAAACACTCCTATCAAGTGAAGCAGCATTTCACTTGCACTTCCCTCAACTTAGTCTACTGCATTCATTGCTCCCAATGCAGTTTCCTTTACATTGGAGAGACCAAACACAGACTGGGTGACTGCTTTGCAGAACACATTCGGTCTGTCCGCAAGCATTACCCAGACCTCCCTGTTGCTTGCCATTTCAACACTCCACCCTGCTCTCACGTCCACATGTCCGTCCTTGGCTTGCTGCATTGTTCCAGTGAAGCTCAACGCAAACTGGAGGAACAGCACCTCATCTTCCGATTAGGCACTTTATAGCCTTCCGGAGTGAATATTGAGTTCAACAATTTTAGATCATGAACTCTCTCCTCCATCCCCACCCCCTTTCCGATCCCCCCTTTTTTTCCCAATAATTTATATAGATTTTCCTTTTCCCACCTATTTCCATTATTTTTAAATGTATTTCCATCCATTGTTTTATCTCTATCTTTTAGCCTTTTTCGATTCCTTCACCCACCCGGCCCCCACTAGGGCTATCTGTACCTTGCTTGTCCTGCTTTCTACCCTTAATTAGCACATTCCTTACATAATATCACCACCTTCAACACCTCTTTGTCCTTTTATCTATGACATCTTTTGGTTATCTCCACCTATCACTGGCCCCCTATCCAGCTCTACTTGTCACACCGGCCCCCCCCTCCACCCCATAAACCAGCTTATATTTCACCTCTTTTCTATTTTTCCTTAGTTCTGTTGAAGGGTCATTCAGACTCGAAACGTTAACTGTGTTCCTCTCCGCAGATGCTGCCAGACCTGCTGAGTTTTTCCAGGTATTTTTGTTTTTGTTTTGGATTTCCAGCATCCGCAGTTTTTTGCTTTTATCTTACTGTAAAGCAAAAGCTTCTTTGCTGAAAAACAGTCCAGGGAAGAGCTGCTCAGGCAGAGTGAATAGTGAAATCGAAACAGGAACCTGCTGGGAATAAACTGCCAGCTTGGACTTTTTTTAGCATCGACCTATGGTCGGGGTGACATTGCTCCGTATTTAGTTGATTTGCTGAAGTTTGTGACTCAAGTCACTACCACATCTCAGTCAAATTGATCAGTTCTGAGCAGAATCTGAGCGGAGGGCAACTTCACCAACTGAGCAGTGGAAACTGTAGATTTACACCCGACAGACCACAGAAGGATAGGAACCATCAGCCACTTTTCAGAGAGCAGGAGAGTTCTCAAATGCTTGAGCAAATATTTATCCCCTTAACATCAAGACAGATCAGCTTCCCATTCATTTGCTTTTTGTGGGATCTTGCCATGCACAATGTGCCTTTCTTACATTATAAGCGTGTTCAAAATGTTTTGAGACATCCTGAGGTTAAGGTTGGCACTATAGAAATGCAAGTCATTTCTTGCTGGCTAATTAAGGCAACATTAATATCAAATATGAATTCCATCAGAACGCTTCAAGGGGCTGACTCCAGACATACTCTCCTGGCAGGAAAACCCACCAGCCAGATAGCACAAATCCCACTTGCTAAATACTTCAAATACCCTCGGACAGATTTAAAAATGCATCTTGGAACAGGGGGTTAAAGAGATTCCAGTGGCCCGAGGGTACTGAGGAAAACGAAACATGAGGTTAAGCTTTGCATCGAGTTGTGAGGCTCATGTTAGCAACTGCTTGATGATCTGTTGAGGCTTCTGTCATATTAGCTATTCCAACATGAGTCCAGTATTGGGGAGAAGGAGGGGAGGGGGGAGGAGGGGTCACGTTGTCCCCACTCCAGTATTGGGTGTAAGTCAGAATCAGCTTCAGTGATACAAACAACACACACAGAGGCTCCTGAAAAGTTCTTTATTAGATTTAGAAACAAAGAAATAAAAGACTTCAAAAATCAAAATTCTGGCTGCAGCGAACATGGACTAAGCGATTGTGCACCCAGATTCTTGCAAACGTTTCACCAGTTTCACACGTTTAGGAGTGAGCAACAGCATCAGTGTTCGAAATCAAGAGGGAGCACCTACACGAGAGACCGCCCCCCCGATCCGCCACCCCACCCCCAATCCGCCACCCCACTCCCAATCCACCACACCCCCCACAAAGGCCCCAGCTTGCTGTACAGTTGAGGGTTCTGGACACCAGGGAATCACAAACCAAATACTAAAACCTTCTAAGCACAGATTGCGAGGGGGACACTGGGATTGTCACCCTTGCTCTACAGACAGCCCAGCCTTGAGGCCAGAGCAGCATCTCAAGGGTCCACTATCCCATCCTCTTGAATCTCCTCTCCCTCAGGGTGGGCCATGGTTTCAATTAGTCAGCAGCAGCTGACTGCAGAACAGCCACCAGAGCAGAGTCTCATTTCTGCTGTTAGATATCCCACCACCATTTGGCAATAAAGGACATTGCACAATGAGTTCACACAGGAAGAACTCCGCACCAGCTACTTGAGAGCAAATTATCCAAAACAAACAGCAAAGGTAGATTTTGGAACCTGTATTTACATTGACCTCTCCCCATTTCAGAAGCCCGCTGCATGACACTGCTCACTCCCGGGCACTCCTCCCCACCCAGAGACCCTGGTCACACTTGCCCCAGTGGGGAAAACTACCAAGCCAAAACTGCAGATTTTTCTCCTGAAGGTGCTGACTTTCACTGGGGTACGGGTCGCCCTCCTCTCCTGAAGGTGCTGACTCTCACTGGGGTACGGGTCCCCCTCCTCTCCTGAAGGTGCTGACTCTCACTGGGGTACAGGTCCCCCTCCTCTCCTGAAGGTGCTGACTCTCACTTGGGTATGGGTCCCCTCCTCTCCTGAAGATGCTGACTCTCACTGGGGTACGGGTCCCCCTCCTCTCCTGAAGGTGCTGACTCTCACTGGGGTACAGGGTCCCCCTCCTCTCCTGAAGGTGCTGACTCTCATTGGGGTACCAGTCCCCTCCTCTCCTGAAGATGCTGACTCTCACTGGGGTACAGGTCCCCTCCTCTCCTGAAGGTGCTGACACTCACTGGGGTACAAGTCCCCTCCTCTCCTGAAGGTGCTGACTCTCACTGGGGTACAGGACCCCCTCCTCTCCTGAAGGTGCTGACTCTCACTGGGGTATAGGTCCCCCTCCTCTCCTGAAGGTGCTGACTCTCACTGAAGTTTTGACCAGTACCTTATGCCCATAGACACTGAAAGGCCACTTGACCAAGCACAGACTCACAGCTCAGGCCAATCCCACAATGCACCACACCAGCCTTTAGAAATTTTCACAACCATCAATTCTTAAATTTACAAGTCAGGAATTTTCAATTTTACTAACTGAATCATAGAAAACAAAAGGTTTGTGCACTGGGAGTTCATGAAATCGCCTCTTACCAGTTGCTGAATAGGAACTGAGAGTGGACGGGGAGCTGGGAGAATCACTTACAAAGTGTTAGAAGGCAGGAAAAAAACTTAACGACTGAATTAATACACACGCTCCTTTTAAAACAAAAACTGTGGCAGTAACAGGGCTGGACTTCTTGTTTGTCCCTTTCAGTCACCACCGTCTAACCAGGAATTCAGCACGAGTGAGTTGGGGTTCAAGGTGACTGGGCACAGAGATAGACTGCCGACCATCTCAATGTCAGAATCCCTTTGAAGGGGAATGATTCACCAAAAACAACTTCAAATTGAAACATATGCACAACCCCAAAACCTTTCATTCATTTTCAAACCTGTGACTGATGGGACTGAATGTGTCACTGCAGCAGCGATGTGAGTGAGTTAGGGTTAGGCAGGCTGGTATGTGTACAGTCCTATAGTATCACATTGCTGAAATCAGCCTTTACACTACTTTGGAAACAACTCCAGCTTTCAAACCAAGTGCGACCAGACCTGTAACGAGCAGTGGATAGTCAGTGGCAGAGGACAGGCTGCAGACACGGCTCTGCTTTATTCAGTGAGTTGGGTTCGGGGGGAGGGTGGGGTGGGCTGAGCACACGTTCACCCTGGAGAGAGAGAGAGAGAGAGAGAGAGAGAGCATGCCCCACAAATCAATCCCTCCCCCAGTGAGAAAACCAGGGCTGATGAGGGGCAACTAAGTTTACTGACTGCACCAGAAGACAATAAACAATCCGGATTGGAATTCCCAATCGGCAGTTTCGCAAACAGGATCAGAACTGAAAGCTGACTGGGGAAGGGGTTGGAGCTTGAGCACCCCCCCCGGCATTCCCCGAGACACACGTGGGGAAGAAAGGGGCGGACTATCAGGTAGAAAGTATCACCAGAGGCAAATTTTTTATCAGCAAATTACATGGAGCGATGCAGCATTGCCCCATAAATGTTTCACCGTCGGCTTCAAAAAAAAGACACAGCATCAGATACAAGGACAAGGATATAAACCAGCCCCTCCCACCCCCCTGCGCCATCCCCCCAATGCCAACCCCCTCCTCTCCCCCTCCCAGCCAGGAAACACTTTACTCTGGAAGATCAGTGTTCATGCGACACAGGCTCCAAATACATTTACTGGGGAGTGGGGGAGGGAGTAAGGATGAATATCACACTGTGGGCTTGGTCTCAAACCCAGGGCAAGAGCAGCCATTGGCTCCTGGAGGGGGGAGGGAGGATTTGGGGGGGGGGGTGGGGGGGGAGAGAGAGAGAGAGAGAGGAAGAGTGTGGGGAGGTGGGGAAGAGGATTGGCTGGTCACCCCCCTCCCGCCCAGCGTTGGTCATGATTCCTCGTTTCCTGAGTCATCATCGTCGTCATAGTAATCACCATCGCCATCTTCATCATCATCCATATCGTCATCATACAAGTCGTCATACAGCAAGTCTGAACTATTGTCATGTGGTGGGGCTTTAGTCTTGACACAGTATTCCGCCAGGGTTGTCGGTACCTTCACACCGTCCTTATCCGCTTCTGCCTTGGTGGCTAAAACCTGTTTTCTGAGAAAGACAAAAACAAACTGTTTGAGTTTTAGTGAAGCCTCAGGCCAGCAGAAGCCTGAACAGAATGCAAAATGCAGAAAGTGGCACAGAAACCCACCATTCAGCCCAAAAGGTATCTGCTCCACACTAGCATCTCCGCCCTCCCTCTTCATCTCACCCCGTCACCATGTCCTTCTATTCCTTGTGCATTTATCCAACTCGTTAAATCTATCCATATGATTCACCTCAACCACGCCCTGTGTGAGAATGTGGAACTTGCTCCCCACTCTCTGGGTAAAGAAGTTTCCCCTGAATTTATTAGGATTTATCAGTGACTCTCTTATATCGAACATCTCTAGTTCTGGTCTCTCCCACCAGTGGAAACAACTTTGTTGATTTGATAGGGGTAGATGTAAAAACTTCAATCGGATCACCTGTCAGCCTTCTCTTTTCTAGAGAGAAGATGGCCAGTCAGCCTTTCCTGATGGTTTGGTCTGATGTCGTCCTTACAAATCCGTTTTGTACTTTTGCCAGTATCCTGTCATATGGAGACCAAGCAGGCAGGTTGCATGTTCATGGAGTCTGGAACTGGAGCACACGGGATAGAGAAGGGCACAGTCACCCTGCACCTTGTCGGAGGGGCAGCACCAAGAGGGCACCTCACCTGAAATCAAAACCCCCTGTGCTCTCTCAGGAGAATGGCCAGAATTTCAAAGAGGAGCAGGGGATTCTCCTGGTGTCCTGGACAATATTTATCCCTCAAATAATTTATATTAATAGAAAAGCAAAACATGCAGATGCTGAAAATCTGAAATAAAAACAGAAAATGCTGGAAAGACTCAGCAGGTCTGGCAGCATCCGTGGAGAGAGAAATAGTTAACATTTCAGGTCTGTGACCTTTCATCAGAACTGAGACATGAACTCTGTTTTTCCCCACAGGTGGGCGGAAAACCTGCTGGGTATTTCCAGCATTTTCTGCTTTGAATCTATAATTATAGTCACTTTTTGTCAGTTGGTCAGGTAAGTGGTGCATCTGTTGGTGGGCAGTTCCTGGTCCCAGTAGAGACATCGAAGGTGCGTAGAGGACTGCAGCATGTGACACATGTACAACAGCAGCGTAGATGAGCTGATGGAGAACAAAAATAGCCAAAGGAAGCCCAAAGCTTACCCAGCCGGAGAGATTATTTCCATAAGGGACAGGATTGATGGATGGATAGGAATGGGAATTGCAAAAGTGGGATCGTGCTGGCATGGGAGAGAGGGGATGAGGTGATGAAATTGATTAACTGCAGACAAATGTCAGGGACAGTTATTTGATCATTCAAAAGCTATTCTTTGCACTAAAAATGAAGATTCATTAAATTAGAATGAAAAAGGTTTTGGAAAAGCAGTCAGGTGAATTAAAAGAACACATAAGCATTGATTCTATAGATGAAGATGATAGCAGTCTATACCCTTCAGAGTTTCTGCACAGTCCAACTCCAATGGGCAATGGTCATTAAACTCAAGGAAGTGCCAGTTAGAATGTTGCTTCAAAACTGGAATCCTAAACAGCAAGTGCATCATGAAACAATATTGGTGGTTATGAAACAGTTTTCTTCGATGATGAATTCTGAAAATATAAGCAAATTTCATGGAAATCGAGTACTTATTCCTCCAATATATTGAGTTCATCAGATGTAAACCTGCCTGTTCAGGAGAGTAAGTTTCCAACTAGACTTTCACATTCTACTATAAACAAGTCACGTGGGCCAGACTCTGACAAAATCTGTATTGATATTCCTGGACCTGCTTTGACAGCTTTTCATGCAGATTCCCCGCCTCCCACCAACCAGACAGTGAGATGTTTTGATTCTGTTAACTCTTTGGTGAAAGAATAACTGGAAAACCTGTATTTTAAAGAAATGCCATTACAATAACAACATTCATTTGACCCCAAATGTTTTGCGAATCTCTATTAATTGTCACTTCAAAAAAGCACACAGACGATCTGCATATTAGCGCATTGTCGCTGTGCCCAAATTGGTCACTGCTTCCTACATTACTCTGAACCAGGAAAGTCCTATTGCTTTAATCAGGTTATTACCGACTGCCCCACCCCAACCTCAGAACGTCAGCATGTTTCAGAGCTATTTCATACTGAAATAAAGCCACACCAGAACAAAAGGGGATGTTCAGGAACTGGCAGAACAGGTCTGAGGGGCTGAATGACTTCCTCCTGTTCCTGTGGGATCACCATTGCTGGGGGAGGGCCCGTAGAAGCCAGTGATCCACGGCCTCACATCCGAACCGAACCAGGGTCCTCAGCAATGAAACACTGCAAGCTCTGATGGAGGCCATTCAGCACATTGAGCCTGTACCTCCATTCAATTAAATCATAGCTGACTAGTGCCTTAACTCTACCCACCTTGGTTCCACCAGTGTCAGCCGTGGCTCAGTGGGTAGCACTCTTGCCTCTGAATCACAAGGTACAGGTTCACGTCCCTGTCTAGGGCTTGTGCCCAAAACTCAAGGCTGACACTCCAGTGCAGTACCGAGGGAGTACTGCTCTGTCAGAGATGCTGTCTTTCAAACGAGACGTTAAACCAAACCCCCACCTGCCTGATTGGGTGGTTTACGAGATCCCACGACACAGCTTCTATGAAGAGTAGGGGAGTTCTCCCCAGGGTCCTGGCCAATATTTATTCCTTAATCAACATGACTAAAAACACATTATCTGGTCGTTATCACATTGCTGCTTGTAGGAACAAACAGACTTGCTGCATTGTTACTTTTCAAAAGGTTTTTGGAGGAATCCTGGTTAAAGCACTATATAAATGTAAGTCTTTCAATCTCAGGTTTGAAATCTTCAACTGACCCCCCACCGCCATCTCCTCCCCACCCCACAGATTCAACAGCTTTTTGGAGGGGTGGTGGGAAAAGAATTCCAGATTTCCACTCCTCTTTGTGTGTAGTAGTGTTTCCTGACATCACCCTGAATGGCCTGGCTTCAATTTTAAGGTTCTGCCCCTTTGTTGTGAACTGCCCCCACCCGAAGAAATAGTTTCTCTCAATCTACCCTATTGAATTAATAAGATATTTTTTTTTATTCACTCGTGGGATGTAGGCGAAGCTGGCAAGGCCAACATTTATTGCCCATCTCTAATTGCCCTTGAGAACCAAAGAGAGAGCATGGGGCGAGCGGGTCAGATAGAGCGCGCGAGAGAGAGAGAGAGAGGGAGGGAGGAGTGCGCACGCGAGGGGAGTGCAAGAGGGAGGGGAGTGTGCATGCGAGAGAGGGAAAGAGGGATGTGTTTGTGTGTGCGCGCACGAGAGGGGGGAGGGCGCGAGAGGGGGGCGCGCGCGAGGGGGGGGGGGCGCACGTGAGAGTGGGGAGAGGGATGTGTGCGTGTGTGAAAGGGAGAGGGTGAGGTTTGTGTGAGAGAGGGAGAGGGGGAGGTGTGTGTGTGGGAGAGGGAGAGGGGGAGGTGTGTGTGAGAGAGGGGGGAGAGGTGTGTTTGAGAGAGGGGGGAGAGGTGTGTTTGAGAGAGGGGGGAGAGGTGTGTTTGAGAGAGGAGTGGGGGAGAGGTGTGTGTGAGAGAGGGGGAGAGGTGTGTGTGAGAGAGGGAGAGGGTTGTGTGAAAGAGGGGAGGAGAGGTGTGTGTGAAAGAGGGGGGGAGAGGTGTGTGTGAGAGAGGGGGGGACAGGTGTGTGTGAGAGGGGGGGGGAGAGGTGTGTGTGTGAGAGGGGGGGGAAAGGTGTGTGTGTGAGAGGGGGGGAGAGGTGTGTGTGTGAGAGGGGGGGGAGAGGTGTGTGCGTGTGAGAGGGGGGGGGAGAGGTGTGTGTGTGTGAGAGGGGGGGAGAGGTGTGTGTGAGAGGGGGGAGAGGTGTGTGTGAGAGAGGGAGAGGGGGGGAGAGGTGTGTGTGTGAGAGGGGGGGAGAGGTGTGTGTGTGAGAGGGAGAGGGGGGAGAGGTGTGTGTGTGAGAGGGGGGGAGAGGTGTGTGTGTGAGAGGGAGAGGGGGGAGAGGTGTGTGTGAGAGAGGGGGGAGAGGTGTGTGTGTGAGAGGGGGGGAGAGGTGTGTGTGTGAGAGGGGGGGAGAGGTGTGTGTGTGAGAGGGAGAGGGGGGAGAGGTGTGTGTGTGAGAGGGGGGGAGAGGTGTGTGTGTGAGAGGGAGAGGGGGGAGAGGTGTGTGTGAGAGAGGGGGGAGAGGTGTGTGTGTGAGAGGGAGAGGGGGGAGAGGTGTGTGTGAGAGAGGTGGGGAGAGGTGTGTGTGAGAGAGGAGGGGGGGAGAGGTGTGTGTGAGAGAGAGGGGGAGAGGTGTGTGTGAGAGAGGAGTGGGGGAGAGGTGTGTGTGAGAGAGAGGGGGAGAGGTGTGTGAGAGAGAGGAGTGGGGGAGAGGTGTGTGTGAGAGAGAGGGGGAGAGGTGTGTGTGAGAGAGGGAGAGGGAGAGGTTTGTGTGAAAGAGGGGAGGAGAGGTGTGTGTGAAAGAGGGGGGGAGAGGTGTGTGTGAGAGGGGGGGAGAGGTGTGTGTGAGAGAGGGGGGGAGAGGTGTGTGTGAGAGAGGGGGGGAGAGGTGTGTGTGAGAGAGGGGGGGAGAGGTGTGTGTGAGAGAGGGGGGGAGAGGTGTGTGTGAGAGAGGGGGAGGGGTCTGTGTGAGAGGGGGAGGGGAGGGAGAGAGGGAGAGGTGTATGAGAGAGAGAGAGGGAGAGCTGTGTGTGTCTGAGAGAGGAGAGAGAGATGAGTGTGTGTGCATGCGTGTGCTTCAGCCAGAATCTTGGCTGTTTGAGTATAAGAGTGATGCATATTGCCAAGTGATCTTGCTTCTTCACTCAAATATGACGGCACAGCTCCAATTCTACACTTCATCACCTTCCCACATAACTGCAACTTTCCCCCCGGTGCCAGAGTCTCAGCACCAGCCAGGCCCTCACTATATAAACACAGCTCATGTGGACTGTAGAACAGGGAAGATTTTAAACAGCTTTGAACTCACCTAATAATCTCTGCATACTCTCGATCCTT
>NW_027599620.1:10000-17500 GCF_964194155.1 Cetorhinus maximus
AGACTTTGTATTTTTATTTTTCATCATCAAGTACACCGCCAGGTGACACTTTGTGATTTTTTTTGTTCATAAATACACATGTATATATATATATATATATTTGACACTTTGTCATTTTGTCTGTTCTTTTCGCCACAGGCCAAGTTTATTAAACCAGGGTTACCACCGGTCTGGACCCTGGCCGATATTTCAGACCGACAACGGAGTTCGGAAAGCCCGCACAAATTCATCTTAAATCCTCATATAGGACTTCCGAGAGCTCTTTGAAAGGTATTCTATTTGAAAACGCTTACCACCCTCAAAGTCGCACTTTTCTGGGCATTTTTAAAGTGTGACCGTTGTCTGAAAATGTTCTGAAAATCGTGTCCCCGAAAATCTCCGGGTACCCCGCCAACCTCCCCTGCCAACAATTGCAACCGTAAGGTCGGGCGGTAGGCCTACCGTCCAGGAGGCCCCAAAGCCCGCAAAACGCCATTTTGCCATTTTCTCATCGGGACTTCCGAGGGGAACTCATTAACGAGCTCCAGGAGTGGTATGCCAGAAATTGCAACTTGACCCGTCGCCGGGCACACCCGCTACTCTCTGCGGGAATACCCCCACCGGGTGCCGGGTAAAGGCCTCGGATCTGACCTCATGGACTTCCGTCTGCGCACGGATTTTGCTCTCGCGGGCCCAAGAGCCACTTTCCACGGCCTACCAACGCAATCCGAAGTGCATTGGCCAACCATTACAACGGGAAACACTTTGCCTCTCCACCAGAGACTAAGTCCAATTGGTTAACCATTTCTCAGGAAAACACTTTGCCTCTCTGCCAGAGACTTAAGTCCAATTGGTTAACCATTTCTCATGGCCGCAATTTGCCTGCCGTTCAGAGACCAAGTCCAATTGGTTAACCATTTCTCTTGAAAACACTTTGCCTCTCCGCCAGAGACTAAGTCCAATTGGTTAACCATTTCTCAGGAAAACGCTTTGCCTCTCTGCCAGAGACTAAGTCCAATTGGTTAACCATTTCTCTTGAAAACACTTTGCCTCTCTGCCAGAGACTAAGTCCAATTGGTTATCCATTTCTCGTGAAAACACTTTGCCTCTCTGCCAGAGACTAAGTCCAATTGGTTAACCATTTCTCAGGAAAACACTTTGCCTCTCTGCCAGAGACTAAGTCCAATTGGTTAACCATTTCTCGTGAAAACACTTTGTCTCTCCGCCAGAGACTAAGTCCAATTGGTTAATCATTTCTCAAGGCCACAATTTGCCTGCCGTTCAGAGACCAAGTCCAATTGGTTAACCATTTCTCTTGAAATCACTTTGCCTCTCTGCCAGAGACTAAGTCCATTTGGTTAACCATTTCTCTTGAAAACACTTTGTCTCTCCGCCAGAGACTAAGTCCAATTGGTTAACCATTTCTCGTGAAAACACTTTGTCTCTCCGCCAGAGACTAAGTCCAATTGGTTAACCATTTCTCTGGAAAACACTTTGCCTCTCTGCCAGAGACTAAGTCAAATTGGTTAACCATTTCTCAGGAAAACACTTTGCCTCTCTGCCAGAGACTAAGTCCCATTGGTTAACCATTTCTCGTGAAAACACTTTGTCTCTCCGCCAGAGACTAAGTCCAATTGGTTAATCATTTCTCAAGGCCACAATTTGCCTGCCGTTCAGAGACCAAGTCCAAATTGGTTACCCATTTCTCTTGAAAACACTTTGCCTCTCTGCCAGAGACTAAGTCCAATTGGTTAACCATTTCTCTTGAAAACACTTTGCCTCTCTGCCAGAGACCAAGTCCAATTGGTTAACCATTTCTCGTGAAAACACTTTGCCTCTCTGCCAGAGACTAAGTCCAATTGGTTATCCATTTCTCTTGAAAACACTTTGTCTCTCCGCCAGAGACGAAGTCCAATTGGTTAACCATTTCTCTTGAAAACACTTTGCCTCTCTGCCAGAGACTAAGTCCAATTGGTTAACCATTTCTCGTGAAAACACTTTGCCTCTCTGCCAGAGACTAAGTCCAATTGGTTAATCATTTCTCTTGAAAACACTTTGCCTCTCTGCCAGAGACTAAGTCCAATTGGTTAACCATTTCTCGTGAGAACACTTTGCCTCTCTGCCAGAGACTAAGTCCAATTGGTTCACCATTTCTCTTGAAAACACTTTGTCTCTCCGCCAGAGACTAAGTCCAATTGGTTAACCATTTCTCTGGAAAACACTTTGCCTCTCTGCCAGAGACTAAGTCCAATTGGTTAACCATTTCTCTTGAAAACACTTTGCCTCTCTGCCAGAGACTAAGTCCAATTGGTTAACCATTTCTCGTGAAAACACTTTGCCTCTCTGCCAGAGACTAAGTCCAATTGGTTAACCATTTCTCAGTGGCACACCGAGGGCAATCTGTAACGTCTCGCGGGCCCGGGGGCCCCTTTGCACGGCCTGCCAATGCAATCCGAGGCGCACTGTCCTTCGTTTGGTTAACCATTTCTCAGGGGCACACCGAGGGCACCCTGCATTGTCTCGCGGGCCCGGAGGCCACTTTGCACGGCCTGCCAATGCAATCCGAGGTGCTTCGCCCTTGGCCGCCTTCCCGGCCGGCTTCGGGACGTTTCGGGGGCTCTCACCGGGGCAAATCCGGTCCCCCGGGCGATTAGGAGGCCTCCCCGGGCAGGCCCGGGCTTCAGGCCGCCGCTTTTCCATCCCGGCCGAAAGAGGCGAAAAATGCCGAAAATGGCCAAAAATGGCCGCCGGCAGGGCCTGTCGGTCGGTTTGGCGGCAGCCTGGGTCGGTCCCTGCAGACCTGGAGGCTCGAGAAGGTTTTTGGCGATGTCGACCGATTCTCGATTTGCCACCTCCTACTATTCTGCAGGTACCCCGCCAACCTCCCCTGCCAACAATTCCAACCGTAAGGTCGGGCGGTAGTCCTACCGTCCAGGAGGCCCCAAAGCCCGCAAAACGCCATTTTGCCCTTTCCTCATCGGGACTTCCGAGGGGAACTCATGAACCAGCTCCAGGAGTGGCATGCCAGAAAATGCAACTTGACCCGTCGCCGGGCAGATTCGCTACTCTCTGCGGGAATACCCCCACCGGGTGCCGGGTAAAGGCCTCGGATCTGACCTCATGGACTTCCGTCTGTGCACGGATTTTGCTCTCGCGGGCCCAAGAGCCACTTTGCCCGGCCTGCCAATGCAACCCGAGGTCCATTGTCCTCATTGGTTAACCATTTCTCGTGAAAACACTTTGCCTCTCTGCCAGAGACGAAGTCCAATTGGTTAACCATTTCTCAGGGGCTCACCGAGGGCAATCTGTAACGTCTCGCGGGCCCGGGGGCCCCTTTGCACGGCCTGCCAATGCAATCCGAGGCGCACTGTCCTTCGTTTGGTTAACCATTTCTCAGGGGCACACCGAGGGCACCCTGCATTGTCTCGCGGGCCCGGAGGCCACTTTGCACGGCCTGCGAATGCAATCCGAGGTGCTTCGTCCTTGGCCGCCTTCCCGGCCGGCTTCGGGACGTTTCCGGGGCTCTCACCGGGGCAAATCCGGTCCCCCGGGCGATTAGGAGGCCTCCCCGGGCAGGCCCGGGCTTCAGGCCGCCGCTTTTCCATCCCGGCCGAAAGAGGCGAAAAATGCCGAAAATGGCCAAAAATGGCCGCCGGCAGGGCCTGTCGGTCGGTTTGGCGGCAGCCTGGGTCGGTCCCTGCAGACCTGGAGGCTCGAGAAGGTTTTTGGCGATGTCGACCGATTCTCGATTTGCCACCTCCTACTATTCTGCAGGTACCCCGCCAACCTCCCCTGCCGACAATTCCAACCGTAAGGTCGGGCGGTAGTCCTACCGACGAAGAGGCCCCAAAGCCCGCAAAACGCCATTTTGCCCTTTCCTCATCGGGACTTCCGAGGGGAACTCATGAACCAGCTCCAGGAGTGGCATGCCAGAAATTGCAACTTGACCCGTCGCCGGGCGCACTCGCTGCTCTTTGCGGGAATACCCCCACCGGGCGCCGGGTAAGAGCCTCGGATCTGACCTCATGGGCTTCCGTCCTCGCACGGATTTTGCTCTCCCGGGCCCAGGGGCCACTTTCCCCGGCCTTGCGAAGGCAATCGGAGGTGCTTCGCCCTCGAAACCGCCTTCCCGGCCGGCTTCGGGACGTTTCCGGGGCAAATCCGGTCCCGCGGGCGAAGGGGAGCCTTCCCCGGGCACGCCCGGGCTTCAGGCCGCCGCTTTCCGTGACCTACCGAAAGACGCGAAAAATGCCGAAAATGGCCAAAAATGGCCGCCCGGCACGGCCTCGCGGTCGGTTTGGGGGCAGCCTGGGTCGGTCCCTGCAGACCTGGAGGCTCGAGAAGGCACTTGGCGATGTCGACCGATTCTCGATTTGCCACCTCCTACTATTCTGCAGGTACCCCGCCAACCTCCCCAGCCAACAAATCGCAAATGCCGATCGGCGGGTGACCGTCCGGTAGTCATGCCGACGAAGAGGCACCTAGGCCCCGCAAACGCTTCCAAATCCGACCCCATCCCGGACCGGTTCTTTTTTAAAAAAGGCTCCCAGGATTCCGGATTTTTTCCTGCCGCACTCGGGACCACCCGACGGACACGAAACCGGGAACCTTTCCCCGGTCCGACCCTCCTCGGCCCGGCCAGCCGACGCCGAAGCGGCCGACTGGTTAATGATTTCACCCTGCTCCGACGTGACGCGTTTTCCAACCGCGCATGCGCGGCTCTGCCACCCGAACCGCCCCCTCACGTGGGGGCTCTGGGTCCGCCCCCCGGCAGCCATTTCCTCCTGCCGGTCCGTTATTTTACGCCGTTTTTCGCCCTCCAGCCCTGCCGGAATGCTGCCTGCTCGCTGGTTAACCATTTCGCTCCCTGCACTTCGGCTTCTGCCCTGCTGGGGAAGCCCGCTGCTGCCTCTAACCGTACTCACGGGCGGGCGGCTCTCCTGCGCGGCCTCCGGCCACGCCCCCTCACCTGGTTTGCTGGGAACCCGCCCCCGGCAGCCTGTTACTCGTGCCGGTTCGGTCTTATCGGCCCTTTTTGCACCTTCCCTGCCTGCTGGCATGCTTCGGCTCACCGGTCAACCGGTTCCCCGTTCTCCACTTAGACTTTTGAGCTGCGGGGCTGGTCTGCCGCGAACTGCACCCGTATTACGGGGCGGGCGGCTCTACTGCCCGTACGGCTGCCCTGCCTGTTAACTGGTTAACCGTTTCCCCGTCCACTACTTCGTCCCTGGACCTGCCGGTGTGTTCTGCAGCTAACTGCACCCGTATTACGGGGCGGGACGCTCCGCTTACCGGCCGGCTGCCATGCCTGCTTAACTGGTCAACCATTTACTCACATATACTTAGCCCCTGGAGCTGCTGGGCTGGTCGGCGACCTAACTGCACCCTTGTTGCCGGGAGGTCGGCACTAATTGCCGGCCGGCCGGCTGCCCTGCCTGCTAACTGGTAAACCCTTTACCCACATGTACTTAGCCCCTGGATACTGATGGGCTGTTCTGCACCTAACTGCACCCTGATTAGCGGGCGGGCGGCTGTAATTACCGGCCGGCTGCCCTGCCTGCTAACTGGTTAACCATTTACCCACATGTACTTAGCCCCTGGAAACTGATGGGCTGTTCTGCAACTCACTGCACCCTTACTGGCGGGCGGACAGGCGGCCGGCTCTAATTACCGGCCGGCCGGCTGCCCTGCCTTGCTAACTGGTTAACCATTTACCCACATGTACTTAGCCCCTGGAAACTGATGGGCTGTTCTGCACCTAACTGCACCCTTATTAGCGGGCGGGCGGCTGTAATTACCGGCCGGCTGCCCTGCCTGCTAACTGGTTAACCTTTTACCCACATGTACTTAGCCCCTGGAAACTGATGGGCTGTTCTGCACCAAACTGCACCCTTATTAGCGGGCGGGCGGGCGGGCGGCTCTAATTGCCGGCCGGCTGCTCTGCCTGCTAACTGGTTAACCATTGACCCACATGTACTTAGCCCCTGGAGCTGATGGGCTGTTCTGCACCTAACTGCACCTTGATTAGCGGGCGGGCGGCTCTAATTGCCGGCCGGCTGCTCTGCCTGCTAACTGGTTCACCATTTACCCACATGTACTTAGCCCCTGGAAACTGATGGGCTGTTCTGCACCTAACTGCACCTTGATTAGCGGGCGGGCGGCTCTAATTGCCGGCCGGCTGCTCTGCCTGCTAACTGGTTCACCATTTACCCACATGTACTTAGCCCCTGGAAACTGATGGGCTGTTCTGCACCTAACTGCACCCTGATTCGCGGGCGGGCGGCTCTAATTGCCGGCCGGCTGCTCTGCCTGCTAACTGGTTAACCATTTACCCACATGTACTTAGCCCCTGGAAACTGATGGGCTGTTCTGCACCTAACTGCACCCTGATTAGCGGGCGGGCGGCTCTAATTGCCGGCCGGCTGCTCTGCCTGCTAACTGGTTAACCATTTACCCACATGTACTTAGCCCCTGGAAACTGATGGGCTGTTCTGCACCTAACTGCACCCTTATTAGCGGGCGGGCGGCTGTAATTACCGGCCGGCTGCCCTGCCTGCTAACTGGTTCATCATTTACCCACATGTACTTAGCCCCTGGAGCCGCTGGGCTGGTCTGCACCTAACTGCACCCTTATTAGCGGGCGGACAGGCGGCCGGCTCTAATTACCGGCCGGCCGGCTGCCCTG
The DNA here is from genome assembly GCF_964194155.1 of Cetorhinus maximus. Classification (NCBI taxonomy): domain Eukaryota; kingdom Metazoa; phylum Chordata; class Chondrichthyes; order Lamniformes; family Cetorhinidae; genus Cetorhinus; species Cetorhinus maximus. The sequence goes on from NW_027599620.1 coordinate 16,665, forward strand.
CCTGCTAACTGGTTCACCATTTACCCACATGTCCTTAGCCCCTGGAAGCTGATGGGCTGTTCTGCACCTAACTGCACCCTTATTAGCGGGCGGGCGGCTGTAATTACCGGCCGGCTGCCCTGCCTGCTAACTGGTTAACCATTTACCCACATGTACTTAGCCCCTGGAGCTGCTGGGCCTGTCGGCACCTAACTGCACCCTTATCACCGGGCGGGCGGCTCCAATTACCGGCCGGCTGCCCTGCTTGCTAACTGGTTAACCATTTCACCTTCTGCACTTTGCCTACCTTACCCTTCGCCGAACCCTAACCCTGGCCCTAACACACGCTCTAAACCCTGCACTTAAACGTAACCCTAACCCTCACCCTAACCCTAACACTCGCCCTAACTCTAACCCTAACCCTAACCCTAACCCTACCCTTAAACCTTACCCTAACCCTTTGCCCGTCCCCGACCCCAACACTAACCCTATTCCCTCACCTTCTCCCCGTCACCGACCCCCAACCCCGACCCCAACACTAACACTCACCATGCAGGCTACAAATGCGCCGCCTTCGCAACCCTTCACCCGCCGGCACACTCTTACAACCGCACCAACCACAAGCCTCCTCCGGGCCCATACCTTCCAGAAGGAAAATGCCCCTCACTCAACACCGACCCCAATCCACTCTGCGCAGCCGGCAATGGCGACCCCCGGTGCGGCCACCGCGGCCTCGTCCACCCCGCTCCCTCCCGAGGCCTACCACGCCCTCGCTAAGCCCGTGCCTTACAAGCCGACAATCCCTTCATGCTCACCGCTTCCGACAACCACCGGCCAGCCGGCCAAGCCCTTGAAAT
>NW_027599621.1:0-23860 GCF_964194155.1 Cetorhinus maximus
GGGGTGTGTGTGTGTGTGAGTGTGTGGGGGTGTGTGTGTGTGTGGGTGTGTATGTGTGTGTGTGTGAGTGTGTGGGGGTGTGTGTGTGTGTGGGTGTGTATGTGTGAGTGTATGGGGGGTGTGTGTGTGTGTGTGAGTGTGTGGGTGTGTGTGTGTGTGTGTGTGTGTGAGTGTGTGGGGTGTGTGTGCGTGTGTGTGTGTGTGCGTCTGTGGGTGTGTGTGTGTGGGTGTGTGTGAGGGTGTGTGTGTGAGTGTGTGATTGTGAGTGTGTGGGTGTGTGTGTGTGTGAGTGTGTGGGTGTGTGTGAGTGTGTGTGTGTGTGTGTGGGTGTGTATGTGTGACTGTGTGGGTGTGTGTGTGTGTGTGTGTGTGAGTGTGTGGGTGTGAGTGTGTGTGAGTGTGTGTGCGTCTGTGGGGGTGTGTGTGGGTGTGTGTGAGGGTGTGTGTGTGAGTGTGTGGGTGTGTGTGTGTGTGAGTGTGTGTGCGTCTGTGGGGGTGTGTGTGGGTGTGTGTGAGGGTGTGTGTGTGAGTGTGTGGGTGTGTGTGTGTGTGAGTGTGTGTGCGTCTGTGGGGGTGTGTGTGAGTGTGTGTGAGGGTGTGTGTGTGTGAGTGTGTGATTGTGAGTGTGTGTGTGTGTGACTGTGTGGGGGTGTGTGTGGGGGTGGGTGTGTGTGAGGGGGTGTGATGGGGAGATGGAGGGGGAGAGGGAGAGGGAGGAGGCTGCTCTCCCTCTGAGGGAGGAGGAGGAGCTGTGAGGGGGAGAGGGAGGAGGGAGGAGGCTGTTCTCCCTCCTTGGAGGGAGATGTGAGGGGGAGAGGGAGGGGGAGGAGGCTGCTCTCCCTCCGCGGGATGAGGAGCTGTGAGCGGGAGAGGGAGGGGGACGAGGGGGCAGAAATCCCTCCTCCTCCCCATCTTCCATGAAGGGCCCTCATCTTATAACTGTGCCCCCCCCCTTCATTCTAGAATCCCCCCCATGAGGGGAAACATCCCCTCAGCCTCCAGCCTATCGAGCACCCCTCCCGGACTCAGCCCCTCAATAAGACCCCCTCCCCATTCCTCTCAACTCCGACGGGCCTGCCCAACCCCCTCCTCGCAAGACGGACCCCCTCCTACCCAGGGATGGGCCGAGTGAGGCTCCTTTCAACTGCCTCCAGTGCACGTCTGTCCCTCCTGAAGTCAGGAGGCCACATCTGCACACAACGCTCCAGCTGTGGTCTCACCAGTGCCCTGTACATTTCGGCCAGGACACCCCCACATTTATATACCATGCCCCTTGCAATAACCACTAACAGCCCGTCTACCTTCCCCATCACTTCCAGCGTCTGCCTGCTAACTTGTGGTTCATGTGGTAGGACGCCCAGATCCCTCTGCACTGCCCAGTTCTGCAACCTCTCTCTCTCCAATGAAATCATCCGCTTGCCTAGGCTGCCCCGACAAAGAGGATTCCATCACATTATACTCTCCGGTGATTCTCAAATTATACCCGACGCCTGCCAAAATTATGCCCACCCGCTTATCCTGTCCGAACAGACACTTGAGGTTAAGTTGGGCGACAATGCATTTGTTCCCTTCATCGAAATAATGGATAGAGTCTGCAAATAGTTCAGGCCCCAGTGCCGGGGCTGAGGGAGAGCCGTACTGTGGGAGGGTCAGTGCTGAGGGAGAGCCGCACCGTCGGAGGGTCAGTGCTGAGGGAGAGCCGCACCGTCGGAGGGTCAGTGCTGAGGGAGAGCCACACCGTCGGAGGGTCAGTGCTGAGGGAGAGCCGCACTGTCGGAGGGTCAGCGCTGAGGGAGAGCCGCACTGTCGGAGGGTCAGTGCTGAGGGAGCGCCGCACTGTCGGAGGGTCAGTGCTGAGGGAGAGCCGCACTGTCGGAGGGACAGTGCTGAGGGAGAGCCGCACTGTCGGAGGGTCAGTGCTGAGGGAGTGCCGCACGGTCGGAGGGTCAGTGCTGAGGGAGAGCCGCACTGTCAGGGGGGGTCAGTGCTGAGGGAGAGCCGCACTGTCGGAGGGTCAGTGCTGAGGGAGCGCCGCACTGTCGGAGGGTCAGTGCTGAGGGAGAGCCGCACTGTCGGAGGGACAGTGCTGAGGGAGAGCCGCGCTGTCGGAGCGTCAGTGCTGAGGGAGAGCCGCACTGTCAGCGGGTCAGTGCTGAGTGAGCGCCGCACTGTCGGAGGGTCAGCGCTGAGGGAGCGCCGCACTGTCGGAGGGTCAGTGCTGAGGGAGAGCCGCACTGTCGGAGGGACAGTGCTGAGGGAGAGCCGCGCTGTCGGAGCGTCAGTGCTGAGGGAGAGCCGCACTGTCGGAGGGTCAGTGCTGAGGGAGAGCCGCACTGTCGGAGGGTCAGTGCTGAGGGAGAGCTGCACTGTCGGAGGGTCAGTGCTGTGGGAGAGCCGCACTGTCGGAGGGTCAGTGCTGAGGGAGAGCCGCACTGTCGGAGGGTCAGTGCTGAGGGAGAGCCGCACTGTCGGAGGGTCAGTGCTGAGGGAGAGCCGCACTGTCGGAGGGTCAGTGCTGAGGGAGAGCCGCACTGTCGGAGGGTCAGTGCTGAGACATCAGTGGCTGCCTGGCCAGAATGCAAGAGGCAGTGCGGAGGGCGGTGAGAGGAGTGCGCGGGAGAGTAGCTGGTACAGTGTGTAGCGCCAGCTGTGTGTGTGTGGGATCAGCCTGTGCAAGGAGCCTGTGCTGGCAAAACTCCCGCCGGAGATCGGAAAATCTGGCCTTCCTGAGCTCCGGTGACTGTTTCGAACGCGGAAATGGGATCTCTTTGATGTGTGTGAGGCCCTTTATTCTTCAGGAGGTCTGGTCTCATTAAGGAAGCCTTAATGATTCATGGCAGGCTGTTTCCATAGGCCCTGGTATGTGGCCAGTATCAAAGCGGCGCACATGTGTCCAGCTGGAGGAGAGAGTGTGCGCTGAGCAGTGACCGACATAGCCAGCAGGTCACATGTGAATCATTAGAGATTCACATTTCACAGCGGCTCACATGGGGGACAGAGGGAAGGAGAAGCGATGGCACAAGGAGCGCGTGCGAGAACACGCCAGAGAGGGTTTCGGAAACCAGACTTTCCAGAACGCGGGTCTCTCCCCGATCAAGAGAGGGCTGGGAATGTTGGCACACAGCAGCTTTTCCCCTCACACGCACACACTCCCTCACCAAAACATCCGCTTCGTTGGCACATCGCTCGAGGGGATAAACAGTGGTCCGAGGGCCCTGGGGGGGTGACCCCCTGACAGTGAGGCTCTCCCTCAGCACTGACCCTCCGACAGTGCGGCGCTCCCTCAGCACTGACCCTCCGACGGTGCGGCTCTCCCTCAGCGCTGACCCTCCAACAGTGCGGCACTCCCTCAGCACTGACCCTCCGACAGTGCGGCTCTCCCTCAGCACTGACCCTCCGACAGTGCAGCTCTCCCTCAGCGCTGACCCTCCGACAGTGCGGCTCTCCCTCAGCACTGACCCTCCGACAGTGCGGCTCTCCCTCAGCACTGACCCTCCGACAGTGCGGCTCTCCCTCAGCACTGACCCTCCGACAGTGCGGCTCTCCCTCAGCACTGACCCTCCGACAGTGCGGCTCTCCCTCAGCACTGACCCTGTGACAGTGCGGCTCTCCCTCAGCGCTGACCCTCCGACAGTGCGGCTCTCCCTCAGCATTGACCCTCCGACAGTGCGGCTCTCCCTCAGCACTGACCCTCCGACAGTGCAGAGCTCCCTCAGTGCTGACCCTGTGACAGTGCGGCACTCCCTCAGTACTGACCCTCCGACAATGTGGCTCTCCCTCAGTACTGACCCTGTGACGGTGCAGCTCTCCTGACTGCTGCCCCTTAGAGGTTATTGGAGGGTATTATAAGACGATGAGTATTATGCGCTCCCAGTCTTGTGATCGGAACAGCTGGGATTACATTTTTCCTTCTCTCAGCAGCTCTCTCTGGGCTACTTTCCACCTCTTAATCTGCAGCAGATGCTTGGGCAGGATCCATATGATGTCATCTTTTATGGAGCTTTGAGGGAACTTAGTAAAACCAGCAATTTTAACCCATCAACTGGTTCTCTCCTGGACTCGGTCTCTCTGCCTCGTTCTCCCTCTCTCTCTCCTTCTCCGAGGAATTGGGGTTGGGACGAGAATTGGGACCCTGTCACGTTGCCTGTGTCTCTCGGTGGCACACCGGGCTGGGAGCTGTGGGGGCGGGTTGGGTTGCCGTGGGCGCCTGGGGTCCTCCAGGCCTCTGTGGGTGCTGCCTTCTCCCTCGGAAGGCAGCCTGCATGGTCCAATTCTATGAGCGTTCGGCGTTGCAATGCAGGATGACCAGAGTTAGAGCTCAGCTTCAATCCTACCCCCCCCCACCCCACCCACTCACCCCAAGGCACATCCCCTTCGGTGGGCTCGTAACAATCCAATTCCCCACCTCTGCTTGGGTCTCCCAGGCACACAGACACACACACGGACACACACAAACAGGCACACACACACAGACACACATGCAAACAGGCACACACAAACAGACACACACACACAGACACACATGCAAACAGGCACACACAAACAGGCACACACAAACAGACACACATGCAGACACACACGCACACACACAAACAGGCACACACACACAGACACACATGCAAACAGGCACACACACACACACACACACACACAAACAGGCACACAGACACACACGCACACACACAAACAGGCACACAGACACACACAAAAACAGGCACACAGACACACACGCATACAAACACACACACGCACACACACAAACAGGCACAAACACACACACACAGACACACACATGCACACACAAACAGGCACACAGACACACACGCACACACACAAACAAGCACACGCACACACACAAAAACAGGCACACAGACACACACGCATACAAACACACACACGCACACACAAACAGGCACACAGACACACACGCACACAAACAAGCACACGCACACACACAGACACACACACACAAACAGGCACACGTACACACACAGACACACATACACACACACAAACAGACACACACACACAAACAGGCACACACACGCACACACACACGCACACAAACAGGCACATGCACAGACACACACACGCACCCACACAAACAGGCACACAGACACACACGCACACACACAAACAAGCACACGCACACACACAGACACACACACACAAACAGGCACACGTACACACACAGACACACATACACACACACAAACAGACACACACACACAAACAGGCACACACACGCACACACACACGCACACAAACAGGCACATGCCCAGACACACACACGCACCCACACAAACAGGCACACACGCATACACACAAACAAGCACACGCACAGGCACACACATGCACGCACACAAACAGGCACACACACAGACACACAAACAGGCACACGCACAGGCACACACATGCACGCACACAAACAGGCACACACACAGACACACAAACAGGCACACGCACAGACACACACACAGGCACACGCACAGACACACACATGCACACATGCAAACAGGCACACGCACAGACACACACACGCACACGCACAAACAGGCACATGCACAGACACACACAAACAGACACATGCACAGACACACACATGCACACGTGCAAACAGGCACACGCACAGACACACACACAAACAGGCACATGAACACACACAGACACACACACGCACACACACAGACACACACGCACACACACAAACAGGCACACGCACAGACACACACACACAAACAGGCACACGCACACACACACAGACACACACACAAACAGGCACATGAACAGACACACACGCACATGCACAAACAGGCACATGCACAGACACACACACAGACACACACACACGCACACATACACACACAAACAGGCACATGCATAGACACACACACACACTTGCACAAACAGGCACACGCACAGACACACACATGCACACATGCAAACAGGCACATGCACAGACACACACATGCACACGCACAAACAGGCACATGCACAGACACACACATGCACGCACACAAACAGGCACATGCACAGACACACACAAACAGGCACATGCACAGACACACACATGCACACATGCAAACAGGCACACGCACAGACACACACACAAACAGGCACATGCACACACACAGACACACACAAACAGGCACACGCACAGACACACACACACAAACAGGCACACGCACACACACAAGACACACACACAAACAGGCACATGCACAGACACACACAAACAGGCACACGCACAGACACACACACAAACAGGCACATGCACACACACAGACACACACACAGACACACACACACACATACACACACAAACAGGCACATGCATAGACACACACACACACTTGCACAAACAGGCACACGCACAGACACACGCACACACACAGACGCACACACAAACAGGCACACACACAGACACACGCACAAACAGGCACACGCACAGACACACACACACAGACACACACACAAACAGGCACATGAACAGACAGACACACGCACATGTACAAACAGGCACACGCACAGACACACACACACACACAAACAGGCACAAGAACAGACACACACACGCACATGCACAAACAGGCGCATGCACAGACACACACACAGACACACGCACACACACACATATATACACACAAACAGGCACATGCACTGACACACACACGCACTTGCACAAACAGGCACACGCACAGACACACACACAGGCACATGCACACACAAACAGGCACACACACAGACGCACGCATGCACACACACACAAACAGGCACACGCACAGACACACACGCACACAAACAGGCACATGCACAGACACACACAGGCACATGCACAGACACACACACACAAACAGGCACACACACACACACACACACACAGACACAGACACAGACACACAAACGGGCACACACACACACACAGACACACACGCACATACAGGCACACACACACATTCAGACCCACGCGCTGACGATTGCACAAACGTTCAGCACCATGCACGGCTCCTCAGATACCGAAGCAGTCCGGATCCAGTCGCAGCGAGATCCCCGGACAATACCCAGGCTGGCGGCGTGACATCAGCGGAAGGGAAATGCGTCACGGTGATCCAGCCGGAGTTTCTGCTTTTGACTTGGAGCAGGGCGGGCACGCGCACAGCTCTGACCTCTCCCGGCTTCGACCCCGTGCCGTGGATTCTCGTGTCTTATATAGCACGTAGGCCCAGGGCGTGGGACCATCAGGGTAACACCGCACGGGGCGATCAGTGCTCGTGGGGGGCCTGGTGGCTGCCAGACTGAGCACCGGCCCGACAACGTGGGTGAGCTACCCTCTGGCCCCAAGCGACCTAACTGGAGCTGGGTGTTTCGGTCAAACCCCGCTCGGTCCGAGGGAAGGCGAGCGATCCGAGGAGGAGGGGGGAAGGAGGGGGGAGGGTCTAGGGGGAACCCCCCTCCCCCAGGCAGAGCCTGCGAGACCGGCCACGGCGACACCCTCGCCTCCCAGGTACGAGCCGTCGAAATTCCCGACGTTTGAGTCGGGGCTCAGCTGACCCACCGGAGTCCGGATTCGGAATGTTTAGAGCGCGGAGGGAGCTCCGGATCCTCGATTCGGAGCCCACCCAAACCGGGCGAGCGGGCCACAGGAATTCCGGCCGGGAACGAAGGTCCACACGCTGAAGACTCCCGGAAAGGTTCCGGACTACATCGGAAAACCGGATCCGGATCAGGTTAAACTTCCTGATCCAACACAGGGCGCAGAAGAGGCCCTTCGGCCCATCGAGTCTGCACCGACACCTGAGAAACTACCTGACCTACCCACCTAACCCCATTTACCTGCACTTGGCCCCATAGCCTTGAATGTTATGAGGTGCCAAGTGCTCATCCAGTTACTTTTTAAAGGATGTGAGGTTAACCTGAGTCCACCACCCTCCCAGGCAGCGCATTCCAGACCCTCACCACCCTCTGGGTCAAAAAAGTTTTTCCCCACATCCCCCCCTAAACCTCCTGCCTCTCACCTTGAACTTATGTCCCCCTCGTAACTGACCCTTCAACTAAGGGGAACAGCTGCTCCCTATCCACCCTGTCCATGCCCCTCATAATCTTGCAAACCTCGATCAGGTTGCCCCTCAGTCTTCTCTGCTCCAACGAAAACAACCCAAGTCTATCCCAACCTCTCTTCATAACTTAAATGTTTCATCTCAGGCAACCTCCCGGTGAATCTCCTCTGTATCCTCTCCAGTGCAATCACATCCTTCCTATAATGTGGCGACCAGAACTGCACACAGTACTCCAGCTGTGGCCTCACCAAGGTTTTATACAACTCCAACATGTCCTCCCTACTTTTGTAATCGATGCCTCGATTGATAAAGGCAAGTGTCCCATATGCCTTTTTCACCACCCAGCTAACATGCCCCTCCACCTTCAGAGATCTATGGACACACACACACCAAGGTCCCTTTGTTCCTCAGAACTTCCTAGTGCCGTGCCGTTCATTGAATACTTCCTTCGTCATCGGACGTGGAGACAAGAGGACGCACTGTGGTTTTGCGAACGCAGAGCTAGAGGACAGAACTGTTGAGCCGCTGATCGCATCCGCGCCCCCCGCGGAACATTCCAGAACAATCTTCCGGACCAGCCCGGAACGTCCAGCTCCGGAGAGCTGCTCGAGGGCGGAGATAAGCGGAGAAACGCTCCCCGCTCGCCGACAGAGCCCACGGGCCCCTGAGCACGACCCCGCCCCCACCCCCCCTCAAGTTGTTGTTGACGCTCTCGCTCGAGCGGCGCCCAAGCCCCAGCGATCCTGCCGGGGCGGGTGGTGGGAAGGGGCCGTCGGCAGCGGCAGGGCACTGGGAGTAAAGGGCGACGCGGCGACGGAGAGAGAGCCGTGCGCTGACCCAAACAGAGCGGACGCAACTGGTACATTCCAGCAACAGGGAACGACCACCCGGTATCGCTTCAGGAACAGAGACGTGAGGTGACTGACAAGCCAGGAAATGAGGATGACGTGCACAAGGAGACGAAGACGCTTCACATCGTCAGTCTCGTGGCGAACACAGACACCGTCTCACACGCCTGACGCGTTTGGCCAAATTACTTGCCCCGAGGAAGCTGGTAACTCTTCGATATTGGCCGAGATTGACGGCAGGGGCGGGTGCCGACACCCCTACCTCTGCGAAATTCTGGAAGGCACCTATCCACAGATGTGGGAGGCCGCGGAGAAACTCACCGCTAAGGAACGTTCAGCGAGGAACGGTCCGCTGATTCCGCCTGCGGGATCCGTAGGCCCGGGTGTGCGTGTTACAATCGACCCTCCCCCGGTGTGTCACAGACGCTCTACCTCGTGGAGCCTAAAGGCCCGGCGATTGCAGGCCTACCGCCGCGCCGTGACCTCCCACGAGCTGCAACCCACGCGGTCAGTCGGACCTCGCGCGGCAGATCGACCTCGGAAACGACTCCTATCAGCTCCGTTCACGACCTAACATCAAACGATCCAGCGCGTCTCGACAACGTTGTCAGTTTCGAGGGAGCCGCAACACAACGCTTGCAGGGGAATGCAAGTCCGTCCATTGATCTGCCACAAAAGTGCAGCAGCCCAAACTCAAAACAAATTGTCGGTCAAACTAGGCAAAAATAGAGAGAGATGGAATCATGAGACGAGCCCAAGAGCCCACATATCGGAGCGGCTCAACCACGTGTCTCACAAAGACGGACGGCTCATTGAGAGTAAGCCTCGATTGACGACGCTTAAACGCAGCTTTGAAATGTTGCCCTTGCAACATACCTACAGTAGAAGAGTTCAATCTGAGATTTACAGGTGAAAAATTCTTCTAGAAGCTCGACGCCAAGAATACTTACTGGTCAGTACTCTCGCGGACAGGTCTCAAGAGGTGACTGCATTCCGTACCCCATTCGGAGGGTAATGACTTCCTTCAGGGCTAAGTGTTAGCGAGGACCCCTTTCAAGTTCAGATGGACCGTGTTACATGAAGCATACCAGGGTGCATCTGTATCGCAGATTACAGAGCTGTTGTGGGTAGAATAAAGCAAGAAGATGGCTGCAATCTGCACTTATTGATGCAAGCAACGCTTTTGTTATTCATTCATGGGATGTGGGCATTGCTAGCTGAGCCAGTGTTTATTGCCCATCCCCAATTTCCCTTTGAGAAGGTGGTGGTGAGCTGCCTTCTTGAACCGCTGCAGTCCATGTGGTGTAGGTACACCCACAGTGCTGTTAGGGAGGGAGTTCCAGGATTTTGTCCCCTGTGGTGTAGGTACACCCACAGCGCTGTTAGGGAGGGAGTTCCAGGATTTTGTCCCCTGTGGTGTAGGTACACCCACAGCGCTGTTAGGGAGGGAGTCCCAGGATTTTGACCCAGCGACAGTGAAGGAACGGCCAATATATTTCCAAGTCAGGATGCTGAGTGACTTGGAGGGTAACTTCCAGGTGGTGGTGTTCCCATCAGCTACTGCCCTTGTCCTTCTAGATGGTACTGGTCGTGGGTTTGGAAGGTGCTGTCGAAGGAGCCTTGGCGAGTTCCTGCAGTGCATCTTGTAGATGGTACACATGCTGCTGCTACTGTGCGTCGGTGGTGGAGGGAGTGAATGTTTGTGGATGGGGTGCCCATCAAGCGGGGCTGCTTTGTCCTGGATGGTGTCGAGCTTCTTGAGTGTTGTGGGAGCTGCACCCATCCAGGCAAGTGGGGAGTGTTCCATCATACTCCTGACTTGTACCTTGTAGATGGTGGACAGGCTTTGGGGAGTCAGGAGGTGAGTTACTCACCACAGGATTCCCAGCCTCTGACCTGCTCTTGTAGCCACAGTATTTATATGGCTGGGTCCAGTTCAGTTTCTGGTCAATGGTAACCCCCTGCATGTTGATAGTGGGGGATTCAGTGATGGTAATGCCATTGAATGTTAAGGGGGCGATGGTTGGATTCTGTCTTGTTGGAGATGGTCATTGCCTGACACTCACACAAGCTCATTCGCGCATGCACAAACTCACCACTGCACACTCAAAAACACGCTCTCACAAACACACACACACACATGCACACATGCATACACACACTCACACACACACTCACACACACTTACACACACTCATACATACACACTTACACACACAGACACTCACTCACACACACACTCACGCACATATGCACACACACACTCACATACACACATACACACACATACACACGCACATACACACACACTCACATTCATACACATAGGCGCACACACACAACCACCCTCTCACTCTCTCACACACACACATACACACGCACACGCACACACACACACACACATACACACACACTCACATACAAATACATAGACACACACACAACCCCCCTCTCACTCACACACGCACACACACACACACACATACACACACACACTCACATAAATACACATACACACACACACAACCGTCCTCTCACTCACACACGCACATGCACACACACACACATGCACACACACACACTCACATACACACACACACACACACACTCACATACACACACATACACACACTCACATAAATACACATACACACACACAACCGCCCTCTCACTCACACACACACAAACGCACATGCACACACACACACATGCACACACACACACATGCACACACACACTCACATACACACACATACACACACACACACTCACATAAATACACACACACACACAACCGCCCTCTCACTCACACACACACACTCACATACACACACACACACACTCACATACACACACATACACACACACTCACATAAATACACATACACACACACACAACCGCCCTCTCACTCACACACGCACACACATACACACACACACTCACATAAATACACATACACACACACAACCGCCCTCTCACTCACACACACACACTCACATACACACACACACACACTCACATACACACACATGCACACACACACTCACAAACACACACATACACACACACACACTCACATAAATACACACACACACACAACCGCCCTCTCACTCACACACACACACTCACATACACACACACACACACACACTCACATACACACACATACACACACACTCACATAAATACACATACACACACACACAACCGCCCTCTCACTCACACACGCACACACATACACACACACACTCACATAAATACACATACACATACACAACCGCCCTCTCACTCACACACACACACTCACATACACACACATACACACACACTCATAAATACACACACACACACACACAACCGCCCTCTCACTCACACACACACACTCACATACACACACACACACTCACATACACACACATAGACACACACACTCACATAAATACACATACACACACACACACACGACCGCCCTCTCACTCACACACACACACTCACATACACACACACACACTCACATACACACACATAGACACACACACTCACATAAATACACATACACACACACACACAACCGCCCTCTCACTCTCACACACACATAGAGAAACAAGCGCACACAAAGGAGCTTAAACTCCCTCGAAAGCATCAGGAGCAGGAATTCCTGCTGAAGTTCAACGGGCGATGGGCCAGGGACCTGTTCCAAAAGGTGATGCAAACATTCCCTTACCCCGACCCGATCCCATTACCCCTCCCACACCTCGGGGTGGTGGGGGGGGGGTTGGGGGGAACGAAGAGGACTGAGGATGGAGGCTGCTGGCTCAGCCCCAGGCACATGTGCCGGCCAGCAGCCAGGACACCGTCAGCGGGCACGTGCGAGCAGATTCCAACCCCCCGTCTCACCGTCTCTCTCTCTCTCTCTCTCTCTCTCTCCCTCTCCCCTTTCCTCTCTAGCTCACCCTCTCACCTTCCCTCTCTTTTTATGGTTTCACTCTGGCATCTAAGAGCCAGGAAGCAGAGGAGGCCGCTGAGGAACCTAAGATCATTGGGGAAGTGAGCGATTGGACGGCAATGGAAAATTGCTGGCACCCAGCTCCGAAATTACACATCTGCAGAACAGGGACAGTCAGGGAGTCGAGAAAAACAGCAATCATCGAAAACCACTCAACATCACGAGCAACAAACCCATTAAAAACATTAACCAGCTGTGTACTGACGGGTGTTTACACTGCAGACTGTAACCCTATTACAGTGCGTACTGACAGGTGTTTACACTGCAGACTGTAACCCTATTACAGTGCGTACTGACGGGTGTTTACACTGCAGACTGTATCCCTATTACAGTGCGTACTGACGGGAGTTTACACTGCTGTCTGTATCCCTATTACAGTGCGTACTGACAGGTGTTTACACTGCAGACTGTAACCCTATTACAGTGCGTACTGATGGGTGTTTACACTGCAGACTGTATCCCTATTACAGTGCGTACTGACGGGAGTTTACACTGCTGTCTGTATCCCTATTACAGTGCGTACTGACAGGTGTTTACACTGCAGTCTATATCCCTATTACAGTGTGTACTGACGGGTGTTTACACTGCTGTCTGTATCCCTATTACAGTGTGTACTGACGGTTTTTACACTGCAGACTGTATCCCTATTACAGTGCATACTGACTGGTGTTTACACTGCAGTCTGTATCCCTATTACAGTGCGTACTGACAGGAGTTTACACTGCAGACTGTAACCCTATTACAGTGCGTACTGACAGGAGTTTACACTGCAGTCTATATCCCTATTACAGTGCATACTGATGGGTGTTTACACTGCAGCCTGTAACCCTATTATAGTGTGTACTGACAGGAGTTTACACTGCAGACTGTATCCCTATTACAGTGCGTACTGACAGGAGTTTACACTGCAGACTGTAACCCTATTACAGTGCATACTGACAGGAGTTTACACTGCAGTCTGTATCCCTATTACAGTGCGTACTGACAGGAGTTTACACTGCAGTCTATATCCCTACTACAGTGCGTACTGACAGGAGTTAACACTGCAGCCTGTATCCCTATTACAGTGTGTACTGACGGGTGTTTACACGGCAGTCTGTATCCCTATTACAGTGTGTACTGACGGGTGTTTACACTGCAGTCTGTATCCCTATTTCAGTGTGTACTGATGGGTGTTTACACTGCAGTCTGTATCCCTATTACAGTGTGTACTGACGGGTGTTAACACTGCAGTCTGTATCCCTATTACAGTGCGTACTGACGGGTGTTTACACTGCAGTCTGTATCCCCATTACAGTGTGTACTGACGGGTGTTTACACTGCAGTCTGTATCCCTATTACAGTGCGTACTGACGGGTGTTTACACTGCAGTCTATATCCCTATTACAGTGCGAACTGACAGGTGTTTACACTGCAGTCTATATCCCTATTACAGTGCGTACTGATGGGTGTTTACACTGCAGTCTTTATCCCTATTACAGTGCGTACTGACAGGAGTTTACACTGCAGCCTGTAACCCTATTACAGTGCATACTGACAGGAGTTTACACTGCAGACTGTATCCCTATTACAGTGCGTACTGACAGGAGTTTACACTGCAGACTGTATCCCTATTACAGTGCGTACTGACGGGTGTTTACACTGCAGTCTGTATCCCTATTACAGTGCGTACTGACAGGAGTTTACAGTGCAGTCTGTATCCCTATTACAGTGTGTACTGACGGGTGTTTACACTGCAGTCTATATTCCTATTACAGTGCGTACTGACAGGAGTTTACACTGCAGTCTGTATCCCTATTACAGTGCGTACTGACAGGAGTTTACACTGCAGCCTGTAACCCTATTACATGCGTACTGGCAGGAGTTTACACTGCAGACTGTATCCCTTTTACAGTGTGTACTGACGGGTGTTTACACTGCCGTCTGTATCCCTATTACAGTGCGTACTGACAGGAGTTTACACTGCAGTCTGTATCCCTATTACAGTGTGTACTGAAGGGTGTTTACACTGCAGTCTATATTCCTATTACAGTGTGTACTGACAGGAGTTTACACTGCAGTCTATATCCCTATTACAGTGTGTACTGACGGGTGTTTACACTGCAGTCTGTATCCCCATTACAGTGTGTACTGACAGGAGTTTACACTGCAGTCTATATCCCTATTACAGTGTGTACTGACGGGTGTTTACACTGCAGTCTGTATCCCCATTACAGTGTGTACTGACGGGTGTTTACACTGCAGTCTATATTCCTATTACAGTGTGTACTGACAGGAGTTTACACTGCAGTCTATATCCCTATTACAGTGTGTACTGACGGGTGTTTACACTGCAGTCTGTATCCCCATTACAGTGTGTACTGACGGGTGTTTACACTGCAGTCTGTATCCCTATTACAGTGCGTACTGACGGGTGTTTACACTGCAGTCTGTATCCCTATTACAGTGCGTACTGATGGGTGTTTACACTGTAGTCTGTATCCCTATTACAGTGTGTACTGACGGGTGTTTACACTGCAGTCTATATCCCTATTACAGTGCGTACTGACGGGTGTTTACACTGCAGTCTTTATCCCTATTACAGTGCGTACTGACAGGAGTTTACACTGCAGCCTGTAACCCTATTACAGTGCGCACTGACAGGAGTTTACACTGCAGCCTGTAACCCTATTACAGTGCGTACTCACAGGAGTTTACACTGCAGTCTGTATCCCTATTACAGTGCGTACTGACAGGAGTTTACACTGCAGCCTGTAACCCTGTTACAGTGCGTACTGACAGGAGTTTACACTGCAGACTGTATCCCTATTACAGTGCGTACTGACAGGAGTTTACACTGCAGACTGTATCCCTATTACAGTGCATACTGACGGGTGTTTACATTGCAGTCTGTATCCCTATTACAGTGCGTACTGACAGGAGTTTACACTGCAGTCTGTATCCCTATTACAGTGCGTACTGACGGGTGTTTATACTGCAGTCTGTATCCCTATTACAGTGCATACTGACGGGTGTTTACACTGCAGCCTGTAATCCTATTACAGTGCGTACTGACAGGTGTTTACACTGCAGCCTGTAATCCTATTACAGTGCGTACTGATGGGTGTTTACACTGCAGCCTGTAATCCTATTACAGTGCACACTGACGGGCGTTCACCCTGCAGCCTGTAGTCCTATCACAGCGTGTACTGACGGGCATCACCCTGCAGCCTGTAATCCTATCACAGTGCGTCCTGTCATCTATTTCTGCCTAGTCTATGGTCTCCGTCGCTGTTGCTTTGTTCGTGTTGCGGACGATGAGTTTTGCCTTTGTGCGTTTTCAGCTGCTCAGGAGTTTGACTCACTCGCTGCTGTGTGTGCATCTATAAATATGCGATTGCTTCATGCTGTCTGGGATGGGGCAACTCCGCACGAGAAAAGGGACACATTTCCCTGAACTCTGTGATTAACAGGAAGCTGCAGGGAGGAGTGGAGACCCACAGTGCCAGTGGCCTATCATTCAGGCAAACCCACACAGCTATCATTGGAGGTCACGATGTGCTCAGTGTTGCTTTCGTGTGGTCATCGGAAGAGAGTCATTGGCGCAGAGTTGGGCCCGTCCAGGGTCATTCTGAATTTGCACAATAGCTATTATGCAGCACTGTCTCTACTCAACCCCTCTCCCGCACTCAGATTTCAACCACTTCCTCTTCCTCACTCTGATCTCATCCATCTGGATAATGCAGAGGCCGTGGGGCCCTGACAATATTCCGGCAATAGTACTGAAGACCTGTGCCCCAGGACTTGCCGCGCCCCTTAGCCAAGCTGTTCCAGTACAGCTACAACACTGGCATCTACCCGGTTATGTGGTCCAACCATCTTCAGCCGCTTCATCAATGACTTTCCCTTCCATCGTAGGGTCAGAAGTGGGGATGTTCGCTGATCATTGCACAATGTTCAGCACCATTCGCGACTCCTCAGATACTGAAGCAGCCCCGTGTCCAAGTGCAGCAAGACCTGGACAATGTCCAGGCTTGGGATGACAAGTGGCAAAAAACATTCGCGTCACACAAGTGTCAGGCAATGACCATCTCCAACAAGAGAGAATCTAACCATCGCCCCTTGATGTTCAATGGCATTACCATCACTGAATCCCCCACTATCAACATCCTGGGGGTTACCATTGACCAGAAACTGAACTGGGGACCAGCCATGTAAATACTGTGGCTACAAGAGCAGGTCAGAGGCTGGGAATCCTGTGGACAGTAACTCACCTCCTGACTCCCCCAAAGCCTGTCCACCATCTACAAGGCACAAGTCAGGAGTGTGATGGGATACTCCCCACTTGCCTGGATGAGTGCGGCTCCCACAACACTCAAGGAGCTGGACATCATCCAGGACAAAGCAGCCCCGCTTGATCGGCACCCCATCCACAAACATTCACTCCCTCCACCACTGATGCACAGTAGCAGCAGTGTGTGTACCATCTACAAGATGCATTGCAGGAATTCACCAAGGCTCCTTCGACAGCACCTTCCAAACCCACGACCACTACCACCTAGAAGGACAAGGGCAGCAGACACATGGGGAACACCCACCACCTGGAAGTTCCCCTCCAAGCCACACACACCATCCTGACTTGGAAATATATCTCTGTTCCTTCACTGTCACTGGGTCAAAATCCTGGAACTCCCTCCCTAACAGCACTGTGGGTGTACCTACACCACAGGGACTGCAGCTGTTCAAGAAGGCAGCTCACCACCACCTTCTCAAGGGGGCAATTAGGGATGGGCAATAAATGCTGGGCCCAGCCAGCGACGCACACATCCCCTAAAAGAATTCAGAAAAAGCCACACACACACACAGACACACACACATATACATACACACACATACACACACACACACATACACACACACACACATACACACACACACACACATACACACACACGCACGCAAACACACATACACACACATACATACAAACACACACATACACACACACACACACACATACACACACACACACACAAACACACATACACACACACACACACATACATACAAACACACACATACACACACACACACATACACACACACACACACAAGCACTGACACACACACACACATCCTACACACACATATACATGCACACATGCATGCACACATACCTGACACACACACACTCTCACACATATACACACACATACAAATACACACACATACGCACACTAACGGACCTGACACACACGCACACACACACACACAGACCTGACACACGTGCACACACACACACACACACACGGACCTGACACACACGCGCGCACACACACGGACCTGACACACGCGCGCGCACACATACACACCTGACAAACGTGCGCACACACACGGACTTGACACACGCGCACACACACACACATGCGCGAACTTCACACACACACTCACACACAGACACAGACACACACACAACAGCCCCCACACTCCCCCCCACCCCGCCCAATCGCAGAATCTGAACGAGGATCCAGCCATCTGAACGCTGGGACATGTTGTCTTTGCTTTCCCAGCTGTTTCTGATCCTCCTGACAGGCCTTAAAATGCCTGAGGCAGAATGCAGCATTGCCAACAACCACTAAACCCCCACTCCCCCCTCCCCCCCCACCACCACCACAACAACCCAATCCGATCCTCCAACAACAGGCACTGGCTTTCACTCTGTCTGCTGACAAGCGCACACTCCCCCAGAGAGAGAGAGAGAGGAGAGCAACAAAGAGAGAGGGAGAGAGAGAGAGAGAGAGAGAGAGACAGAGATTAACACCTTCTCCACCTCCCAATGTTCCCCTCTCCCCGTCAGGCACCACATCCACAGGAGCCAGCGGCGAAATTACTAACAGAGACAGAGTTAAGACAAAGCCTTTCCAAAACCCGGCCCCATCCCCCAAAGGATCCCTCACTTCCCCGACCATCACGTGTTAGTGCCTTAAACAGGGAGATTAAAAGGCAAATGTGCTTGACAGACACATTAAGTCCCAGAGCACTAAACCCGGCAAAGGAAGTAGAGAATTCTTGCAAGCGTCAGCGCCCCTGTACTGCAGCCAGAGGCTAAAGCGAGCTGGTGCACAGCAAGATCCCACAGAGAGCAATGTGTGCTAAAGACGCTCTCAACCCAACACTGATCAAGGCAGAAGTTTTTGGCTGAATTGTTCAGAGCAAAGATCGAGCTGCAACTGGGCAAAATCCTACAGTGCGGCTCTCCCTCAGCCCTGACCCTCCGACAGTGCGGCGCTGCCTCAGCGCTGACCCTCCGACAGTGTGGCTCTCCCTCAGCACTGACCCTCCGACAGTGCGGCGCTCCCTCAGCACTGACCCTCCGACAGTGCGGCTCTCCCTCAGCACTGACCCTCCGACAGTGCGGCGCTCCCTCAGCACTGACCCTCCGACAGTGCGGCGCTCCCTCAGCACTGACCCTCCGACAGTGCGGAGCTCCCTCAGCACTGACCCTCCGACAGTGCGGAGCTCCCTCAGCACTGACCCTTCGACAGTGCGGCTCTCCCTCAGCACTGACCCTCCGACAGTGCGGCTCTCCCTCAGCACTGAACCTCCGACAGTGCGGCTCTCCCTCAGCACTGACCCTCCGACAGTGCGGCTCTCCCTCAGCACTGAGCCTCCGACAGTGCGGAGCTCCCTCAGCACTGACCCTCCGACAGTGCGGCTCTCCCTCAGCACTGACCCTCCGACAGTGCGGCTCTCCCTCAGCACTGACCCTCTGACAGTGCGGCTCTCCCTCAGCACTGACCCTCCGACAGTGCGGAGCTCCCTCATTTTTGACCCTCATTCTGTATCCTACACTTTGCTATTTCTCCCAATACCCTGCATAGTCCTGAGTCTCTCTGTATCCTCGCTCTCGCTGTGTATCCCACACATTCCCAACTCTCTGTCCATCCTATACATTCCTGATTATCTCTGTTAATTGGCAGATTCCTGACTCTCTCTGTATTGTACACTTTACATGGCCTGTGTGCATCTTTAGTTCCGGAGTGTGTATATTTTTACGTTGCCATCCCTCTGTGTATACTGAACAGCCCTGACTCTCTCTGTATCTGCACATTCCCGATTCTCTCTTTATCTGCACATTCCTGACTCTCCCTCTGTATCCACAGATCCCGACTCGCTCCGTATCCTACACATTCCCGACTCTCGGTATCTGCACATTCCCATTTCTCTCTTTATCTGCACATTCCTGAATCTCTCTCTGTATCTACAGATCCCGACTCGCTCGGTATCCTACACATTCCCGACTCTCTCTGTATCTGCACATTCCCATTTCTCTCTTTATCTGCACATTCCTGAATCTCTCTCTGTATCTACAGATCCCGACTCGCTCAGTATCCTACACATTCCCGACTCTCTCTGTATCTGCACATTCCCATTTCTCTCTTTATCTGCACATTCCTGACTCTCTCTCTGTATCTACAGATCCCGACTCGCTCGGTATCCTACACATTCCTGACTCTCTCAGTATCCTACACATTCCTGGCTCTCTCAGTATCCTACACATTCCCGACTCTCTCTCTGTATTCTACACATTCCTGACTCTCTCTGCATCCTACACATTCCCTACTCTCTCTGTATCCTACACATTCCCAACTCTCTCTGTATCCTACACATTCCCGACTCTCTCTGTGTATCGTATACATTCCCGACTCTCTCTCTGTATCTGCACGTTCCTGACTCTCTCTGTTTGTTTTACACATTTCCAACCCTCTCTGTGTATCTTACACATTCCCGGCTTTTTCTGTGTATCCTATACTTTCCCGACTCTCTCTGTGTATCTTACACATTCCCGGCTCTTTCTGTGTATCCTACACTTTCCCGACTCTCTCTGTGTATCCTATGCGTTCCCAACTCTTTCTGTGTATCCTACGCATTCACAACTTTCTCTGTGTATCCTACACATTCCCAACTGTCTCTCTGTACCTTACACATTCCCAACTTCTCTGTGTATTCTACACGTTCCTGACTCTCTTTCTGTAAACTATACATTCCTGACTCTCTCTGTACCTTACGCATTCCCAATTCTCTGTGTATCCTACACATTCCCGACTCTCTCTGCGTATCCAACACACTCCAGACTCTCTATATATCTACACATTCCCGACTCTCTCTGTATCCTACACATTTCCGACTCTCTCTGTGTTTCGTATACATTCCCAACTCTCTCTGCGTATCCTACACATTCCCGACTCTCTCTGTATCCTACACATTTCTGACTCTCTCTGTATCCTACACACTCCCGGCTCTCTCTGTATCCTTCACACACCCAGCTCTCTCTGTATCCTACACATTTCCGACTCTCTCTGTATCCTACACACTCCCGGTTCTCTCTGTATCCTACACATTTCCGACTCTCTCTGTATCCTACACACACCCAGCTCTCTCTGTATCCTACACATTCCCGACTCTCTCTGTGTTTCGTATACATTCCTAACTCTCTCTGCATATCCTACACACTCCTGGCTCTCTCTGTATCCTACACACACCCAGCTCTCTCTCTATCCTACACATTTCCGGCTCTCCCTATATCCTACACACACCCAGCTTTCTCTGTATCCTACACATTTCCGACTCTCTCTGTATCCTACACATTCCCGACTCTCTCTGTGTATTGCACACGTTCCCAACCCTCTCTGCGTATCCTGCACATTCCCGATTCTCTCTGTATCCTACATATTCCCGACTCTCTCTGTGTATCCTACACATTCCTGAATTTCTCTTTGTATCCTACACATTCCTGAATCTCTCTCTATGTCTACATGTTTCGGGGAGGTGATAGTGCAGAGGTATTGTCGCCGGACTAGTAATCCAGAGACCCAGGGTGATGCTCTGGGGACCCGGGTTCGAATCCTGTCACGGGAGATGGTGAAATTTGAATTGAATAAAAATCTGGAATTAAGAGATGACCATGAAACCATTGTCGATGGTTGTTAAAAACCCATCTGGTTCACTGATGTCCCTTAAGAAAAGGAAATCTGCTGTCCTTACCTCGTCTGGCCTGCATGTGACTCCAGACTCATAACAATGTGGTTGACTCTGAAATGGCCCCACAAGTAATTCAGTTGTAACAAACAGCTACATAGACACAAAAAAGGGACTGAAACTGGACGGACCACCCGGCATCGACCTAGGCATCTGAAACAACAATGGCAATCACAGCCCTGTCGGCTCTGCAAAGTCCTCCTTACTAACATCTGGGGGCTAGTGCCAAAATTGGGAGAGCTGTCTCACAGACTAGTCAAGCAACAGCCTGACATGGTCATCCTCACGGAATCATACCTTACAGATAATGTCCCAGACACCACCATCTCCATCCCTGGATATGTCCTGTCCCACCGGCAGGACAGACCCAGCAGAGGTGGCGTCACAGTGATATACAGTCAGGAGGGAGTTGCCGCTGGGAGTCCTCAACATCGACTCCGGGCCCCATGAAGTCTCAGAAAGAGAGAGAAAGTGCTAAAGAGGATGGGAGAGAGAGATATAGACAGAGAGTCAAGGAGAGAGATCATGAGGGACATTGAGAGTGAGTGAAGGGAGAAGGACAGAGAGAGTGAGAGAAACAGAGAGGGACAGAGAGAAAGACACAGAGACAGGGACGGACGGAGGAGAGAGAGACGGATGGATGGATAGAGATAGAAGCACAGAGAGAAAGGGAGAAAGGGGGAGAGAGATAGACAGGAGGGGGGATCGATGGTGTCGGGGGTGTGAGATTGGGAGGGGGGGTCGATGGTGTCGGGGGGGTGAGATTGGGAGGGGGGTCGATGGTGTCGGGGGTGTGAGATTGGGAGGGGGGGTCGATGGTGTCGGGGGGGTGAGATTGGGAGGGGGGGTCGATGGTGTCGGGGGTGTGAGATTGGGAGGGGGGGTCGATGGTGTCGGGGGTGTGAGATTGGGAGGGGGGGTCGATGGTGTCGGGGGGGTGAGATTGGGAGGGGGGGTCGATGGTGTCGGGGGGGTGAGATTGGGAGGGGGGGTCGATGGTGTCGGGGGTGTGAGATTGGGAGGGGGGGTCGATGGTTTCGGGGGGTATGAGATTGGGAGGGGGGGTCGATGCTGTCGGGGTGGGTGAGTTTGGGAGGGGGCATCGATGGTGTTGGGGGTGGTGAGATTGGGAGGGGGGATCGATGGTGTCAGGGGGTGAGATTGGGAGGGGGGATCGATGGTGTTGGGGGTGGTGAGATTGGGAGGGGGGATCGATGGTGTCGGGGGGTGAGATTGGGAGGGGGGATCGATGGTGTCGGGAGGGTGAGGTTGGGAGGGGGGATCGATGGTGTCAGGTGTGAGATTGGGAGGGGGGTCGATGGTGTCAGGTGTGAGATTGGGAGGGGGGATCGATGGTGTCGAGGGGGGATCGATGGTGTCGAGGGGGGATCGATGGTGTCGGGGGGGGTCGATGGTGTCGGGGGGGGTCGATGGTGTCAGGGGGGTGAGATTGGGAGGGGGGTCGAAGGTGTCGGGCGGGTGAGATTGGGAGGGGGGTCGATGGTGTCGAGGGGGTGGGTGAGATTGGGAGGGGGGTCGATGGTGTCGGGGGTGTGAGATTGGGAGAGGGTTTCGATGGAGTCGGGGGGTTGAGAATGGGAGGGGGCGGTCGATTGTTTCTGGGGGGGTGAGATTGGGAGGGGGTATCGATGGTGTCATGGGGGGTGAGTTTGGGAGGGGGAGTCTATGGTGTCAGGGTGGGTGAGATTGGGAGGGGGGATCGATGGTGTCATGGGGGGTGAGTTTGGGAGGGGGAGTCTATGGTGTCGGGGTGGGTGAGATTGGGAGGGGGTGTCGATGCTGTTGGGGGGGTGAGATTGGGAGGTGGGGTCGATGGTGTCGGGGGGGTTAAATTGGGAAGGGGGATCGATGGTGTAGGGGGGGTGAGATTGGGAGGGGGGGTCGATGGTGTTGGGGGTTGCGATTGGGA
>NW_027599622.1:0-23852 GCF_964194155.1 Cetorhinus maximus
GAGAGAGACAGAGAGAGAGAGAGACAGAGAGAGAGAGACTGAGAGAGAGAGATAGAGGGGAGAGAGGGGAGAGGGAGAGGGAGGAAGAGAGGGAGGAAGAGAGGGAGGGAGGGAGGGAGGGAGGCAGGGAGGGAGGGAGAGAGAGAGGGAGGGAGGGAGGGAGGGAGAGAGGGAGGGAGGGAGAGAGGGAGGGAGGGAGAGAGGGAGGGAGGGAGGGAGGGAGAGAGGGAGGGAGGGAGAGAGGGAGAGAGGGAGAGAGACAGAGAGGGAGGGACGGAGAGAGACAGAGAGGGAGAGAGACAGAGAGAGAGAGGCAGAGGGGAGAGAGGGAGGGAGAGAGACAGAGAGGGGAGAGGGGAGAGGGAGAGAGACAGAGAGGGGAGAGGGGAGAGGGAGAGAGACAGAGAGGGGAGAGGGAGAGAGACAGAGAGGGGAGAGGGGAGAGGGAGAGAGACAGAGAGGGGAGAGGGAGAGAGGGAAAGCCAGCCCCGGCGCCGACACTCTCCCGCAGGGGGGGGGCGGTCCCCGCCTGGTCTATCCTGGGCATGGCAGAGCAGGTTGGCACGGCTGGGTGGGGTGGCGTGGGAGGAGCTTCGGCCCCCGTGGAAGTTCCTGCCAATCCTTCAGCCCCACGCCTGCGACTTGCAATAGTGAAGCACCAGCTTCCCATCACTCCCGAAGCACTGCGGAGAAGGAGAGGAGGGTTTCAGCGACTGCGGAGAGAGATCCACGGCCCACCCACTCTGAACACCGACAGCCTGCAGAGCCCCACCCCTCCCTCTGCTCTACCGGACCCCAACGCCACCCCAATACCCTCCTCCCCCTCCCATCTTCGCCCGTTCAGCTACTTATCCCACTCCCCGTTTCTGGTAGCGGCGACACGTACATCTCCCTCCGACAGTGCAGCACTCCCTCAGTACCGGCACCGGGGGGGAGTGTCGGCCGGGATTATGGAGCTCAAATCCTAGAGTATATACATCTCCCTCTGACAGTGCAGCACTCCCTCAGTACTGGCACCGGGGGGAGTGTCGGCCTGGATTATGGAGCTCAAATCCTAGAGTATATACATCTCCCTCCGACAGTGCAGCACTCCCTCAGTACCGGCACCGGGGGGGAGTGTCGGCCGGGATTATGGAGCTCAAATCCTAGAGTATATACATCTCCCTCTGACAGTGCAGCACTCCCTCAGTACTGGCACCGGGGGGAGCGTCGGCCAGGATTATGGAGCTAAGGATGTGCCTTGTGTTGTGACAATTTCTGGGAAATAGTTAACCCCTGCCCTTGCCCCGCCCGTCATCCCCCGCCAATCCCCACATTCCCCCCGTCCGATCCCAGGCCACCATACGAAGCTCTCTCTGAATCCCAGGTCGTACCTCGTATAACGTACCCACGTCCTGGTCCGGTGAAGGTGCAAAGGACTGATTCACGTAGATGAACTGCAAGAGGGGGAGAGGAGAGAGAGAGACAGCTTTCAGACAGGGCAGATCAAGTGGGAATCAAGATGGATCTTTCACAATTATCCCTCTTCGAAATCAGATCGAGCTTGCTGCTGGCGTTCACAATGGTAATTTCCTATGTCAACTGTCACGCTGCTATTGCAATCTCACAACTGTGGTGGCGCTGTAGCATACCTGGAAGGCCAAAGGAGGCAGGGGGAAGACTATGAGGCCAGCTCGGCTCAGTCAGGATATCGATTAGAAACTCAAGGGCATGGCTCCCCACAACAGGAATTTGATCCCCATAATCCAGGCCGACACTCCCCCCGGTGCCAGTACTGAGGGAGTGCTGCGCTGTCGGAGGGAGATGTATATACTCTAGGATTTGAGCTCCATAATCCAGGCCGACACTCCCCCCGGTGCCAGTACTGAGGGAGTGCTGCACTGTCGGAGGTAGGTAGAGGAACGCGCGCTCTCTGCTACTCACCAGCTGTTCAGCCGAGTCAACTTTGAGGAACTTCTTGATGAACTGGCCGAGTCCCTGGATGGTCCGTGACCTCTCCACTGTCCACTTCTTCTGCTTCATGATGGGGGTATCGCCCACGGCCTTCAGCAGCACGTCAACTGCAAGGGGGGGGAGACACAGCAGGGAAGACATGAGACACAGTGAGAAGGGGCTGGCGTGTCGGTCAGGACGCATCATGGACTCCCCTTCCAGCTCCCTCCCAGCCCCAAGCCTCCCTCGCCACCATCGGGACCTCCCCTCCCCTTCCATTCACGCACCCCCCGCCACCACCACCACCACCCCCCATCCCATCTCTCCTCCTAACTCCCCCCAGCCCCCAAAACCATTGGGCACTCCCTCTGTTATCTTTTGGAATTCAACGCCACCTTTGTGCTTCCTCTTGATCTCCCCGTCCCCTCAACCTCCAGTCGCACTGCACTCCAACCACCCTCCCTCAAACTCTTCACCTCGCCCTAGGCCCACACTGCTCCTCCCCCCTTCGAGCTATTCCCCTACTTTTCCTTTCCCTCGACCCACTCTCCCCCCCCTCGAGCTACTCTCCTCTCTTCCCTTTACCCCTACTCTCCCCTTCCCACGGCCTACTATCCCTCAAGCTGTTCTCCTCCATTCCCTCAAGCTCCTCTCCCTCGAGCTCTCCTTTCACGTTTCCAACTCTCCTCCCCTTTCCCTCGACTTGCTCTCCCCTTCCCACGAGTTACTATCGCTCGAGATACTCTCCTCCTTTCGCTCGAGCTACTCTCCTCCTTTTGCTCGAGCTACTCTCCTCCTTTCGCTCGAGCTACTCTCCCTCGAGCCCCTCTCCTCCCATCCCTCGAGCCCCTCCCCTCCCTCGTGCCCCTCCCCTCCCCTCGAGCCCCTCTCCTCCCATCCCTCCAGCCCCCCTCCTCCCATCCCTCCAGCCCCCTCTCCTCCCCATCCCTCCAGCCCCTCTCCTCCCATCCCTCCAGCCCCTCTCCACCCATCCCTCCAGCCCCTCTCCTCCCATCCCTCCAGCCCCTCTCCTCCCATCCCTCCAGCCCCTCTCCTCCCATCCCTCCAGCCCCCTCTCCTCCCATCCCTCCAGCCCCTCTCCTCCCATCCCTCGAGCCCCCTCTCCTCCCATCCCTCGAACCCCTCTCCTCCCATCCATCGAGCCCCCTCTCCTCCCATCCCTCGAGCCGCTCAAAAAGGGAAGGAGACAGAAATCAGGAAGCTACACCCGTGGTGAGGAAAATGTTAGAAGCTATGATTAAAGATGTTATAGCGGGGGCACTTAGGAAAATTCAAGGCAACCAGGCAGAGTCAACACGGTTTTGTGAAAGGGAAATCACGTTGAACTAATTCATCGGAGTTCTTTGAAGGAGTCACGTGTGTGGTGAATGAAGGGGAACTGGTGGATGTGCTGTACTTAGATTTCCAATATCATTTGATAAGGTCCCACCTCAAAGTTTATGACAGGTACTAAAAGCTCGTGGTGTAGGGGAGGGGAGTGGGGTAACATATCGGCCTGGATAGAAGATTGGCTCGGCTAACAGGAAACAGAGAGTAGATATAAATGGGTCTTTTTTCTGGGTTGGCAGGATGTGGCGAGGGGTGTGCCACAGGGATCAGCGCTGGGGCCTCAGCCTTTCACAAGGATGAAGGCATCGAAGGAGCGGCGGCTAAATGTGCTGACGGCACAAATTTAGGGTAGGAATGTGAGTTGTGAAGAGGACGTAAGGAGGCGACGAAAAGATGCCGGCAGGTTAAACGGGTGGGCAAAAGGATCTGGCCGACGGAGCATAATGTGGGCAAGTGTGAAATTGTCCATTTTGGCTGGAAGAATAAAAAGAGAAGCTTATTATCGAAATGAGAGAGATGGCAGAGCTCTGAGGTGCAGAGGGATCTGGGTGTCCTAGTGCATGAATCACAAAAGGTTAGTGTGCAGGTACAGCGAGTGATTAGGAAGCTAATAGAATATTATCGTTTATTGTGAGGGGAATTGAATATAAAAGTAGGGAGGTTATGCTTCAGTTGTACAGGGCACTGGTGAGACCACATCTGGAGTACTGTGCACAGTACTGGTCTCCTTATTTAAAGAAAGATGTAAAGGCATCAGAAGCAGTTCAGAGAAGGTTAACTAGGGAAGGTCGGACAGGTTAGGCTTGTATCCGCTGGAGTTTAGAAGAGTGAGAGGCCACTTGATTGAAACCTTTAAGATCCTGAGGGGTTTTGGACAGGGTGGATGTGGAGAGGATGTTTCCTCTTGTGGGAGAATCTAGAATGGGGTGGGGGGCGGGGGTCACTGTTTAAAAATAAGGGGTCGCCCATTTAGGACAGAGATGAGGAGAAGTTCTTTTTGCTCAGAGTGTGGTGAGTTTTTGGAACTCTCTTCCTCGAAAGACGGTGGAAGCAGAGTCTTCGAATATTTTTAAGGCAGAGGGTGATAGATTCTGGATTAACAAAGGGGGTGAAAGGTTATCGGTGGGGGGGGAGGCGGGAATGTGGGGTTGAGGGGACAATCAGATCAGCCATGATTTTATTTGAATGGGGGAGCAGGCTCGAGGGGCCTACTCCTGCTCCTAATTCGTATATATTCATGTACCCTCCCCCCCTCCCCCCCACCCCCCTCGAGCCACTCCCCCCCCCACCCCCCAAGCTACTACCCCGCCCCCCCCGAGCTACTCTCCCCCACCCCCGAGCTAGCCACTCCCCCCACCCCCTCCCCTAGCCACTCCCTCCCAGAGCTACTCTCCCCCCTCCCTTAGCCACTCCCCCCAGAGCTACTCTCCCCCCTCCCTAGCCACTCCCCCCACCCCCTCCCCTAGCCACTCCCCCCACCCCCTCCCCTAGCCACTCCCCCCACCCCCTCCCCTAGCCACTCCCCCCACCCCCTCCCCTAGCCACTCCCCCCACCCCCTCCCCTAGCCACTCCCCCCACCCCCCTCCCCTAGCCACTCCCCCCCACCCCCCTCCCCTAGCCACTCCCCTAGCCACTCCCCACACCCCCCTCCCCTAGCCACTCCCCCCACCCCCTCCCCTAGCCGCTCCCCCCACCCCTCCCCTAGCCGCTCCCCCCACCCCCTCCCCTAGCCACTCCCCCCACCCCCCTCCCCTAGCCACTCCCCCCACCCCCCTCCCCTAGCCACTCCCCCCACCCCCTCCCCTAGCCACTCCCCCCACCCCCCTCCCCTAGCCACTCCCCCCACCCTCCTCGCCACTCCCCCCACCCCCCTCGCCACTCCCCACACCCCCCTCCCCTAGCCACTCCCCACACCCCCCTCCCCTAGCCACTCCCCCCACCCCCCTCCCCTAGCCACTCCCCCCCCACCCCCCTCCCCTAGCCACTCCCCACACCCCCCTCCCTAGCCACTCCCCACACCCCCCTCCCCTAGCCACTCCCCCCA
Organism: Cetorhinus maximus; assembly: GCF_964194155.1. Taxonomy (NCBI): domain Eukaryota; kingdom Metazoa; phylum Chordata; class Chondrichthyes; order Lamniformes; family Cetorhinidae; genus Cetorhinus; species Cetorhinus maximus. Next base: position 5,328 of record NW_027599622.1, read on the forward strand.
CCCCCCTCCCCTAGCCACTCCCCCCCACCCCCCTCCCCTCGCCACTCCCCCCACCCCCCTCCCCTCGCCACTCCCCCCCCCTCGCCACTCCCCCCCACCCCCCTCCCCTCGCCACTCCCCACACCCCCTCCCCTAGCCACTCCCCCCACCCCCCTCCCCTAGCCACTCCCCCCCACCCCCCTCCCCTAGCCACTCCCCCCCACCCCCCTCCCCTAGCCACTCCCCCCACCCCCCTCCCCTAGCCACTCCCCCCCTCCCCTAGCCACTCCCCCCCCTCCCTAGCCACTCCCCCACCCCCTAGCCGCTCCCCCCACCCCCTCCCCTAGCCACTCCCCCCACCCCCTCCCCTAGCCACTCCCCCCCACCCCCTCCCCTAGCCACTCCCCCCCACCCCCTCCCCTAGCCACTCCCCCCACCCCCTCCCCTAGCCACTCCCCCCCACCCCTAGCCACTCCCCCCACCCCCTAGCCGCTCCCCCCACCCCCTCCCCTAGCCACTCCCCCCACCCCCTCCCCTAGCCACTCCCCCCCACCCCCTCCCCTAGCCACTCCCCCCCACCCCCTCCCCTAGCCACTCCCCCCACCCCCTCCCCTAGCCACTCCCCCCCACCCCTAGCCACTCCTCCCTCCCCTAGCCACACCCCCAAACCCGCCCCCAACACCCCCCCCCCCCCCCAATCCCCCCCTCCTAGCCATCCAATCGGCCGCTCAGGAGAGATTCAGTGACAGCTGCACCCGCCTATCCGCTACCTGTGCTCTCCACGACGCCCCTATTGGACAGGATCGTCAAGGCCTAACACCTGATCGGTTGGCCGGCAAGTCAATCACCGGCCACCCCACCCACATGACTCACACCCTTTGATGGACGTCTGACGCTTTGGAATCGCCGCCAGCGGCACCGCTCAACACCCCATTGGACAGGAGCAGCAAACGCTGACACATGATTGGTCGGCCAGCATGTCTATCACCACCACCCTTCCCCTCGCGAAAAAGAGCTCGATTGACAACGAGCTTCTGACCCGCCCCCTGGGCTGCACGCGGTCTCCTCATTGGTCCCGGTCCTCGGAGGCCCTTCCCCGATTGGGCGGCGCCGCGTCAATCAACGCGGCCACACCGCCCCCAGCATCAGATTGACAGCGCGAGCTTCGGACCCACCCCCGAGGCCACCCTCGGCTCCTCATTAGTGGGCCGCCGCGTCAATCATCACATCCCACCCACCCCCCCCCCACGTGACCAGCGGCCGATGGGCTCACGGCGGCCATCTTGTCGTCGTAGCCGGAGTGCTGGAGGCCGCTTCTCACTTTTCTTCTTCAGTTCGGCTTGCGCTTCCTCGGCCGCCGTCGTCGAAGAAGGAGGCGGAGGCGCCGGCCCGCTGGGCGAACTGTCCACTCGCCCGGCTTCTCCGTCTCCCTCGGCCGTCGCCGAGACGCCTCCGTCGCTCTCGGCGTCCGCCATCTTGTGAGCGGCGAAGGAAGGGGTGGGGGAGGCGGAAGTGACGTCGGCATCCTGGCAAAAAGGGCCGAGCTGGAGGGGCGCATGCGCACTACGCCGCCGGGCCATCTTTGATGCTGGCAAAATAGCTTTACCCTGGGTTGCAATGGGAGAGCCCATTCAGCCCATTGATTTCCTGCTGCTATCCCACTGCATCCTCTTCCCCTATGTAAATGGCCTCACCTATTTACAATCTAGCTCAATGACTTGGATGAAGGGACCGAGAGTGTGTTGTAGCTGAATTTGCCGATCACACAAAGATACCCAGGAGTTTGAGTAGGCCATTCAGCCCATCGAGTTGACTCCACCATTCAGTTAGACCATGGCTGATCATCCATCTCAATGCCAACATCCCGCGCCATCCCCGTATCCCTTGATGTTATTGGCACCCAGAAACCTTCTGCCTTGAACGCGCTGAATGACTGAGCTCCCACCGCGCTCTGGGGTGCAGAACTCCAAAGATTCACCACCTTCTAGGTGGAGAAACTCCTCCTCGTCTCAGTCTTAAATAGCCTGCCCTTTATTCTGAGACTGTGTCCCCCTGGTTCTAGACCGCCCGCCGCAAAACATGGGGGAGCATCCTTTCTACATCTATGTCACGGCCTGTAAGCGAAAGTAGGAAGGCAAGATTATGACCTGAATGGCTATAAATTGAGAGAGGGGAATGTGCAACGAGACCTGGGTGTCCTCGTACACCAGTCCTAAAGGTAAGCATGTAGGTGCAGCAGGCGGTAAAGAAGGCAAATGGTATGTTGGCCTTCAGAGCGAGAGGATTCGAGTACAGGAGCAGGGATGTCTTGCTGCAATTGTACAAGGCCTTGGTGAGACCACACCCGGAATATTGTGTGTGCAGTGTTGGTCTCCTTATCTGAGGAAGGATGTTCTTGCTATGGAGGGAGTGCAGCGAAGGTTTACCAGACTGATTCCTGGGATGGCGGGACTGACACACGAGGAGCGATTGAGTCGGTTAGGATTATATTCGCTGGAGTTCAGAAGAATGAGGGGGGATCTCATAGAAACCTATAAAATTCTAACAGGAATATTATCTAAATGGAGAGAGACTGCACAGTGCTGCGGTACAGATTGTTTTGGCCTCAGCTACTTTCTGTGGTAGTGAATTCCACAGGCTCACCACTCTCTGGGTGAAGAAATTTCTCCTCATCTCAGTCCTCAATGGTCTACCCCGTATCCACAGACTGTGACCCCTGGTCCTGGACTCCCCCCACCATCGGGAACATCCTTCCTGCATCTACCCTGTCCAGTCCTGTTAGAATTTTATAGGTTTCTATGAGATCCCCCCCCTCATTCTTCTGAACTCCAGCGAATATAATCCTAACCGACTCAATCGCTCCTCATGTGTCAGTCCCGCCATCCCAGGAATCAGTCTGGTAAACCTTCGCTGCACTCACTCAATAGCAAGAACATCCTTCCTCAGATAAGGAGACCAAAACTGCACACACAATATTCCAGGTGTGGTCTCACCAAGGCCCCTGTACAATTGCAGCAAGACATCCCTGCTCCTGTACTCGAATCCTCTGGCTATGAAAGCCAACATACCATTGGCCTTCTTTACCGCCTGCTGCACCTGCATGCTTACCTTCAGCGACTGGTGTACGAGGACACCCAGGTCTCGTTGCACATTCCCCTCTCTCAATTATGATAAATTTAGCACTCACTACGTAGAATCTTTGTCAGTCGCACAGCCACAGAGGGGTCTATGCAATTCCCAGCTCCTCGTTAGGATTTCATCCCCGTATAACAGTAACTGCTGGCGTGCGCCAATTGCCGCACCCTGCACTATTTGACTAAGTATGCCCGTGACAGCCACTCGCCGCTGGGAGTGTTAGATGAAACTCGAAGTGGAAAGTGCACCAGTGGGCCAATATTCGGAACATAAGCTATTGCTGAGGGTGAGAGGGAGGGGGTGGGAGGTTAGGGACCTTCAAGATCTCACCCGGAGCTCACCCTCCCAACATAAGAACAAAAGTTTGGAAATGTGAAATAAAAACAGAAATCACCTTTGGACCGTGCTGTTCAATCTTCCTCTGCACCCTCTCTGAGGTCTGGACATCCCTCTCCAACAGTTGGATACCATAGGCGGACACAATTATCCAACGGGGGACTAATCTTTTTTTAATACGTTCACTTTCTAAAAAAATTCATGTCTCGCTGGCCGGGCCCAGCATTTATCACCCATCCCTAATTGCCCCTTGAGAAGGTGGGGGTGAGCCACCTTCTTAAACCGCTGCAGCCCCCTGTGGTGTAGGTACACCCATGGCGCTGTTAGGGAGGGAGTTCCAGGATTTTGTCCGTGTGGTGTAGGTACACCCACGGCGCTGTTAGGGAGGGAGTTCCAGGATATTGTCCGTGTGGTGTAGGTACACCCACGGCGCTGTTAGGGAGGGAGTTCCAGGATTTTGTCCCCTGTGTGGTGTAGGTACACCCACGGCGCTGTTAGGGAGGGAGTTCCAGGATTTTGTCCGTGTGGTGTAGGTACACCCACGGCGCTGTTAGGGAGAGAGTTCCAGGATTTTGTCCGTGTGGTGTAGGTACACCCACAGCGCTGTTAGGGAGAAAGTTCCAGGATTTTGTCCGTGTGGTGTAGGTACACCCCGGCGCTGTTTGGGAGGGAGTACCAGGATTTTGACCCAGCGACAGTGAAGGAACGGCTGATATATTTCCAAGTCCGGATGGTGAGTGACTTGGAGGGGAACGTCCAGGTGGTGGTGTTCCCATGTGACTGCTGCCCTTGTCCTTCTAGATGGTAGAGGTCGTGGGTTTGGAAGGTGCTGTCGAAGGAGCCTTGGCGAGTTGCTGCAGTGCATCTTGTAGATGGTACACACGCTGCTGCTACTGTGCGTCGGTGGTGGAGGGAGTGAATGTTTGTGGATGGGGTGCCGATCAAGCGGGGCTGCTTTGTCCCGGACGGTGTCGAGCTTCTTGAGTGTTGTGGGAGCTGCACTCATCCAGGCAAGTGGGGAGTATTCCATCACACTCCTGACTTGTGCCTTGTAAATGGTGGACAGGCTTTGGGGGGAGTCAGGAGGTGAGTGACTCTCCGCAGGATTCCCAGCCTCTGACCTGCCCTTGTAGCCACCGTATTTATATGGATGGTCCCAATTCAGTTTCTGGTCAATGGTAACCCCCAGGATGTTGATAGTGGGGAATTCAGTGAGGGTGATGCCATTGAACGTCAAGGGGGCGATGGTTGGATTCTCTCTTGTTGGAGATGGTCATTGCCTGACACTTGTGTGGCGCGAATGTTACTCATCACTGGTCAGCCCCGAGTCTGAATATTGTCCAGGTCTTGGTGCATTTGGACATGGGGCTGCTTCAGTATCTGAGGAGTCGCGAATGGTGCTGAACATTGTGCGATCATCAGCGAACATCCCCGCTTCTGAAATGCCGATGGAGGGAAGAATCAGCGTCCCCCATAGCGACGAGCACAACCTGCCTCACTTTCATACCTCGGTGCCTCTCTGGATAAAGCCCGGGATTGGGACTGCCTCAATCGTCGGCCTGCTCAGCCTTTGTCCTGGCGCCTTCAAAGACCTGGGCGTCGGCACAGATTCCTCCCTCCCTGCCCCACGCCAGCCCCCTGACCTCCTTTACAGTGGCACTATTTATTTTGCGCGCCCTCTCCCCTCGTTCTGGACATGAACTGGCATGGATTCCCCCCATCGCGGTGTTAAACTGCGTTTGCCGCCTGGCTGCCCTGTCCACCACCACCGCCGACTACGTCCCTGCCCTCCTGAACCCTAACCCCTCGTTCTCAGGGCAAGTGAGATCTGCAGATCTGGCCAACCGACCCCACACGACGTGAGCAGGTAGTGAGACTGTGCACCCAGCCCTGGGAAACTCCACCGTGGAACACCCTCCACCCTGACATACAACCCTTCACCGTTACTCTCCCCCCACCCGACTGTCATGGGGACAGCTCGACATTCAGGAAGACAGTCTCCGTGATCTGTCGCATGTAGATGTATATACTCTAGGATTCGAGCTCCATAATCCAGGCCGACACTCCCCCCGGTGCCAGTACTGAGGGAGTGCTGCACTGTCGGAGGGAGATGTATATACTCTAGGATTTGAGCTCCATAATCTAGGCCGACACTCCCCCCCCCGGTGCCAGTACTGAGGGAGTGCTGCACTGTCGGAGGGAGATGTATATACTCTAGGATTTGAGCTCCATAATCTAGGCCGACACTCCCCCCCCCGGTGCCAGTACTGAGGGAGTGCTGCACTGTCGGAGGTGCTGTCTTTCAGGATGAGACATTAAACCGATGGCACTGTCTGCCCTCTCAGGTGGGTGTAAATTATCCCACAGCCACTATCAGAAGAACAACCGGGTGTGGGGGAGTTCTCCCCGGGGTCCTGGGGCTAATATTTGTCTTTGCAACAGCATCACTGAAACAAACAGATGATCTGGGTCATTACCGTATCGCTGTTTGTGGGATCTTGCTGTGTGCAAACTGGCCCATTTCGGACATTTCAGCAGTGAGCACACTTTAGAGAAAGTTCTTCATTGGCTGTGGGGCACTGTGGGACATCCTGAGAGGGTGCTGGGCGCTAGCGAAATTCAAGGGATACAGACACCTGTACTGTGCACAGTGCTCCGAGTGTGGTCTAACCGAGGGATACGGAGACCGGAACTGTGCACGGTGCTCCGAGTGTGGTCTAACCGAGGGGGATACGGAGACTGGAACTGTGCACGGTGCTCCGAGTGTGGTCTAACCAAGGGGATACGGAGACCGGAACTGTGCACGGTGTTCCGAGTGTGGTCTAACCGAGGGGGATACGGAGACCGGAACTGTGCACGGTGCTCCGAGTGTGGTCTAACCGAGGGGGATACGGAGACCGGAACTGTGCACGGTGCTCCGAGTGTGGTCTAACCGAGGGGATACAGAGACCTGAACTGTGCGCGGTGCTCCGAGTGTGGTCTAACCGAGGGGGATACGGAGACCGGAACTGTGCACGGCACTCCGACTGTGGGTCTAACCGAGGGGGATACGGAGACCGGAACTGTGCACGGTGCTCCGAGTGTGGGTCTAACCCGGTCGCGATACATCACCTCTTGTGCTTTTGAATGTCCCTCTAGGCTTCAATCGCCAGTGTTCAGTTGACCGATTAACGCTTTTGTGTTTTTTTATTACCCTCTCTCTCACCGCGCTCGGTGATGCTCGGCGCTGTTACAACTGGAGCGCTCTCCCACTCTGAGACTGTCCCTCCCCACCACCGAAGGGATAACTCCTCCTCCGACCCCAACTGCATTCATCGTTGTGCATCCAGCGCCCCTGCGGGGAGAAGCAGCCCCCCAGGTGGACCCTGTCCCATGGGGCAGGATCTCTGCACTCCCCAACGTTTCACAGCTGCTACTACATTCTCTGGGTGGTGGGCTGGGGTGGGAGGGAACTGAGAGTGCTGGGCGAGCTTCCACTGACATGTTCTCCTCCCTCTCCAGCTCTCTGGGGGGGGTGGAGGGTGCCAGAGATTCACCTCCCTCCCGAGCGGAGAAACCTCTCCTCCTCTCCGTCCGAAACGGCCCACCCCTTATCCCCGGGACTGTGACCCCACCTCCCCCCCACCCGGTTCTAGACTCTCTTGCGGGGCTAAGTGGGTGGGGGTGGGGGGAGGGGAAACAGCCTCTCAGCATCGAGCCTGACCAACCTCCCCCACCCCCCAATCTCTCTCCGAATTGGACCCGTTCCGGCCAGATCTCCTCTCGTTCCACTGAGCTCCGGAGAATCCCGGCCCCTCGGGCGCTCCCGAGATTCCCCATCGCTCCCAATTCGCCGATCGACATCGCTCAGAGACACGCCCAGATTTTCCGCTGGGGGGGCTTGATGCTACTGTGCACCACACGGAAGCACTGGGGAGAGAGCGAGTCAAACATGAAAACACACCCGACAGAGTCAGTAACATTCTCGGCCGACCGAGCTTAGAGATCGCGGCAGTCACTGGGGTCCCAGGGACCCGTGTACCCCGCCTCCCCTCTCCCCCTCTCTCTCTCTCGATCGCCTTTCCTCCCAGTATATACTCTAGGATTCGAGCTCCATATTCCAGGCCGACACTCCCCCCGGTGCCAGTACTGAGGGAGTGCTGCACTGTCGGAGGGAGATGTATATACTCTAGGATTTGAGCTCCATAAGCCAGGCCGACACTCCCCCCGGTGCCAGTACTGAGGGAGTGCTGCACTGTCGGAGGGAGATGTATATACTCTAGGATTTGAGCTCCATAAGCCAGGCCGACACTCCCCCCGGTGCCAGTACTGAGGGAGTGCTGCACTGTCGGAGGGAGATGTATATACTCTAGGATTCGAGCTCCATAATCCAGGCTGACACTCCCCCTGGTGCCAGTACTGAGGGAGTGCCGCACTGTCTGAGGGAGATGTATATACTCTAGGATTTGAGCTCCATAATCCAGGCTGACACTCCCCCCCCGGTGCCAGTACTGAGGGAGTGCTGCACAGTCGGAGATGCCGTGTTTTGGGATGACGCTTTAAACCAAGGGCCCTGTTTCCCTTTGGGAATAAATATTATCCCTCCCTCTCCCTCCCTGCTTTTCCTCCTTTCTTTTCTCCATCCCTCTCTCTCTGTCTCTCCATTACATTCCTCCTTCTCCCTCCCGCACTCCCTTTTTCACTTGCTCCCTCTCTCTCTCTCACTCCCTCTTTCCATCTCTCCATCCTCCTTCCCCATCTCTTCCCTCCCACTCTGCCTCTCCCTCCATCCCCCTCTCCCTCATCTACCCTTCCTCTCTCTCCTTTCCTCTGTTGTTAGCTATGAAGAGACACTTGTGGATATATATATATATATATATACACACACATATACATCTCATATATATATATATGTATAAAATCTTTTAAATATGTATAATATGGAACATATAATTTATTAATATACAAAAATTATATTAATAATATAAATTCAATTAAAATTAACGTTTTGAAAAATGTAAAAATTAAAATAATAAAAATACAAAAATGATATTTTGAGTATATTATATAATAAAATAATTAAAATACAAAAATGATATTTTGAGTATATTATATAATAAAATAATTAAAATACAAAAATGATATTTTGAGTATATTATATAATAAAATAATTAAAATACTAAAATGATATTTTGAATATATTACATAATAAAATAATTAAAATACAAAAATTATATTTTGAGTATATTATATAATAAACTAATTAAAATACAAACATGATATTTTGAATATATATAATAAAATAATAAAAATACAAAAATGATATTTTGAATATATTATACAATAAAATAATAAAAATACAAATAATATTTTGAATATATTACATAATAAAATAATTAAAATACAAAATTCATATTTTGAGTATATTATATAACAAAATAATAAAAATACAAAAGTGATATTTTGAATATATTATATAACAAAATAATAAAAATACAAAAGTGATATTTGGAATATATTATATAACAAAATAATTAAAATACAAAAATGATATTTTGAGTATATTATATAATAAAATAATTAAAATACAAAAATTATATTTTGAGTATATTATATAATAAAATAATTAAAATACAAACATGATATTTTGAATATATATAATAAATAAGCCTATATATAATCTTTTTTAAAAATCCTTCCATGGGCTAGGCTGTATTTGTTGCCCATCCCTAATTACCCCTGAGCTGAGTGGCTCACTTGGCCATTTCAGGGGGGGGGGCAGTTAAGAGTTAAGCACATGGCTATGGGTCTGGAGTCACATGTAGGCCAGACTGGGTAAGGAGGGCAGATTTCCTTCCCTAAAGACCATTAGTGACCCAGATGGGCTTTTGATGATAATCGATGATAGTTTCACACTCACTGTTAGTGAGACCAGTTTTATAATTCCAGGTTTATCAATTGAATTTCAATTCCACCAGCTGCCTGGGTGGGATTAGAACCATCAACCAGGGCCGAGTAGCTGGATTGCTCGTCCCCTGACATTTGCCATCAGGCCACCTCCTCTCCGAATTTAATACACGAATTCGGAGCAGGAGTAGGCCACTCGGCCCCTCTAACCTGCTGCCCCATTCAATAAGATCGTGGCTGATCTGATTGTAACCTCAGCCCCACATTCCTGCCTCCCCCACCCCCGATAACCTTTCATCCCCTTGTTAATCCAGAATCTACCCACCGCTGCCTTAAAAATATTCAAAGACTCTGCTTCCACCGCCTGTTGAGGGAGAGAGTTCCAAAGACTCACCACCCTTGGAGAGAGAAAATTTCCCCTCATCTCTGTCCTAAATGGGCCACCCCTTATTTTTAAACAGTGACCCCCCCCTCCCCTCGTTCTAGATTCTCCCACAAGAGGAAACATCCTCTCCACATCCACCCTGTCCAAGACCCCTCAGGATCTTAAAGGTTTCAATCAAGTCGCCTCTCACTCTTCTAAACTCCAGCGGATACGAGCCTAACCTGTCCAACCTTCCCTCATAAAACACGCCGCGCATTCCTGGTGTTAGTCTGGTAAACCTTCTCTGAACTGTTCCTAACGCATTTATATCCTTCCTTAAATAAGGAGACCAGTACTGTACACAATACTCCAGATGTGGTCTCACCAGTGCCCTGCACAACTGAAGCATAACCTCCCTACTTTTGTAATCAATTCCCCCTCACAATAAATGATAACATTTTAAAAGTTTCCCTAACGACTTGCTGTATCTGCAGACAAACCTTTGGTGACTCATGCACCAGGACACCCAGATTTTTGTTTTTTATTCATTCAGGGGATGTGAGTCGACATTTATTGCCCATCCCTAATTGCCCTTGTTCAGAGGGCATTTTTTAAGAGTCAACCCCATTGCTGGTGGGTCTGGAGTCACATGTAGGCCGGACCGGGTAAGGACGGCAGATTTCCTTCCCTAAAGGACATAATTTTTATCCGTTCATGGGATGCATTTATCTCGCATCCCTAATTGCCCTTGTTTCAGAGGACATTTAAGAGTCAACCACATGGCTGTGGGTCTGGAGTCACATGTAGCCCAAGACCAGGTAAGGACATATTTCCTTCCCTATAGGACAGAGGTGAACCAGATGGGTTTTTTTTTAACGACAATCAGCACTGGTTTCACGGCCAACGCTAGACTTGTAATTCCAGGTTCTTTTATTGAATTCGAATTCCACCGTCTGCCCAGAGCATTACCCGGGGTCTCCGCGTTACCAGCTATGCCACCGCCTCCCCCTTGCTTCTCTCCGCATCTCAGGCCTCTGACCCCCCCCCCCTCGCCACGTGGGCCACAAGCTTCATTTTGTTGCTGATTGTTTTAAATTCTTTAAATTTAAATTGTTTTAAATTGAAATTGTAAATTTAAAACATAATTTTTAACTAGTTAAATGAAATTTAAATTTCAGGTCCCCAGCATCACCACCACCACCACCAGGCTAGCCAGCCAGCCAGCCAAAGCGAGAGCGATTTCCCTACCAGGGAGGTTGGGAGTGGAGCAATGGCGGCGGCCGGTTCCCGGCGTGCATCGCGCGGGTGAAAGCGCTCTATCCCCGACACTGGGCATGCGCGCGGGGGCGCCGCGCCTGGGGACGGGTTGCGGGGGGCGGCGAGGAGAAGGGGGCGGGGCGGCATGGGGAAGGGGGCGGGGCGGTGAGGAGAAGGGGCGGGGCGGTGAGGAGAAAGGGGCGGTGAGGGGAAGGGGGCGGGGCGGTGAGGGGAAGGGGCGGTGAGGAGAAGGGGGCGGGGAAGGGGCGGTGAGGGGAAGGGGGCGGGAAGGGACGGTGAGGAGAAGGGGCGGGGAAGGGGCGGTGAGGAGAAGGGGGCGGGGCGGTGAGGGGAAGGGGGCGGGGAAGGGGCGGTGAGGGAAGGGGGCGGGGAAGGGGCGGTGAGGGAAGGGGGCGGGGCGGTGAGGAGAAGGGGCGGGGAAGGGGCGGTGAGGGGAAGGGGGCGGTGAGGGGAAGGGGGCGGGGAAGGGGCGGTGAGGGGAAGGGGGCGGGGAAGGGGCGGTGAGGAGAAGGGGGCGGGGCGGTGAGGGGAAGGGGGCGGGACGGTGAGGGGAAGGGGGCGGGGAAGGGGCGGTGAGGGGAAGGGGGCGGGACGGTGAGGGGAAGGGGCGGGGAAGGGGCGGTGAGGGGAAGGGGGCGGGGCGGTGAGGAGAAGGGGCGGGGAAGGGGCGGTGAGGGGAAGGGGCGGGGAAGGGGCGGTGAGGGGAAGGGGGCGGGGTGGTGAGGGGAAGGGGCGGGGAAGGGGCGGTGAGGGGAAGGGGCGGGGAAGGGGCGGTGAGGAGAAGGGGGAGGGGCGGTGAGGAGAAGGGGCGGGGCGGGGAAGGGGCGGGGAAGGGGCGGTGAGGGAAGGGGGCGGGGCGGTGAGGAGAAGGGGCGGGGAAGGGGCGGTGAGGGGAAGGGGCGGGGAAGGGGCGGTGAGGGGAAGGGGGCGGGGCGGTGAGGGGAAGGGGGCGGGGAAGGGGCGGTGAGGGGAAGGGGGCGGGGAAGGGGCGGTGAGGGGAAGGGGGCGGGGAAGGGGCGGTGAGGGGAAGGGGCGGTGAGGAGAAGGGGGCGGGGCGGTGAGGAGAAGGGGGCGGGGAAGGGGCGGTGAGGAGAAGGGGGCGGGGCGGTGAGGGGAAGGGGGCGGGGCGGTGAGGGGAAGAGGCGGGGAAAGGGCGGTGAGGAGAAGGGGCGGGGAAAGGGCGGTGAGGAGAAGGGGCGGTGAGGGGAAGGGGCGGTGAGGGGAAGGGGCGGGGAAAGGTGAGGGGAAGGGGGCGGGGCGGTGAGAAGGGGGCGGGGCGGTGAGGAGAAGGGGTCGGGGCGGTGAGGAGAAGGGGGCGGGGAAGGGGCGGTGAGGAGAAGGGGGCGGGGCGGTGAGGGGAAGGGGCGGGGAAGGGGCGGTGAGGGGAAGGGGGCGGGGAAGGGGCGGTGAGAAGGGGCGGGGAAAGGGCGGTGAGGGGAAGGGGGCGGGGAAGGGGCGGTGAGGAGAAGGGGGCGGGGCGGTGAGGAGAAGAGGGCGGGGAAGGGGCGGTGAGGAGAAGGGGGCGGGGCGGTGAGGAGAAGGGGGCGGGGCGGTGAGGGGAAGGGGCGGTGAGGGGAAGGGGCGGGGCGGTGAGGAGAAGGGGGCGGGGAAGGGGCGGTGAGGAGAAGGGGGCGGGGCGGTGAGAAGGGGGCGGGGAAGGGGCGGTGAGGAGAAGGGGGCGGGGCGGTGAGGAGAAGGGGGCGGGGAAGGGGCGGTGAGGAGAAGGGGGCGGGGCGGTGAGGAGAAGGGGGCGGTGAGTAGAAGGGGCGGGGCGGTGAGGAGAAGGGGGCGGAGAAGGGGCGGGGCGGGGAAGGGGCGGTGAGGAGAAGGGGCGGTGAGGAGAAGGGGGTGGGGCGGTGAGGAGAAGGGGGCGGGGAAGGGGCGGTGAGTAGAAGGGGCGGGGCGGTGAGGAGAAGGGGGCGGGGAAGGGGCGGTGAGTAGAAGGGGCGGGGCGGTGAGGAGAAGGGGGCGGAGAAGGGGCGGTGAGGAGAAGGGGCGGGGCGGTGAGGAGAAGGGGGCGGGGAAGGGGCGGTGAGTAGAAGGGGCGGGGCGGTGAGGAGAAGGGGGCGGAGAAGGGGCGGTGAGGAGAAGGGGGTGGGGCGGTGAGGAGAAGGGGGCGGGGAAGGGGCGGTGAGTAGAAGGGGCGGGGCGGTGAGAAGAAGGGGCGGTGAGGAGAAGGGGCGGGGCGGTGAGGAGAAGGGGCGGTGAGGAGAAGGGGCGGGGCGGTGAGGAGAAGGGGCGGGGCGGTGAGGAGAAGGGGGCGGGGAAGGGGCGGTGAGTAGAAGGGGCGGGGCGGTGAGAAGAAGGGGCGGTGAGGAGAAGGGGCGGGGCGGTGAGGAGAAGGGGCGGTGAGGAGAAGGGGCGGGGCGGTGAGGAGAAGGGGGCGGGGAAGGGGCGGTGAGGAGAAGGGGGCGGGGAAGGGGCGGTGAGTAGAAGGGGCGGGGCGGTGAGGAGAAGGGGGAGGGGAAGGAGCGGTGAGGAGAAGGGGACGGGGGACGGGTTGAGGGGAGGTAGGGAGGGGGTTGAGGGGAGGTAGGGAGGGGGTTGAGGGGAGGTAGGGAGGGGGTTGAGGGGAGGTAGGGAGGGGGTAGAGGGGAGGGAGGGGGTAGAGGGGAGGGAGGGGGTAGAGGGGAGGGAGGGGGTAGAGGGGAGGGAGGGGGTAGAGGGGAGGGAGGGGGTAGAGGGGAGGGAGGGGGTAGAGGGGGGGGAGGGGGGGTAGAGGGGGGGGAGGGGGGGTAGAGGGGGGGGAGGGGGGGTAGAGGGGGGGGAGGGGGGGTAGGGGGGGTAGAGGGGGGGAGGGGGGTAGGGGGGGTAGAGGGGAGGGAGGGTGTAGAGGAGAGGGATGGAGGGGTAGAGGGGAGGTAGGATTAGAGGGGAGGGAGGGAGGAGGTAGCGGGAGGGAGGGAGTGGGTAGAGGGGAGGGATGGAGGTGTTCGAGGGGAGGGAGGGGGTAGAGGAGAAGGAGGGAGGGGGTAGAGGAGAAGGAGGGAGGGGGTAGAGGAGAGGGAGGGAGGGGGTAGAGGAGAGGGAGGGAGGGGGTAGAGGAGAGGGAGGGAGGGGGTAGAGGAGAGGGAGGGAGGGGGTAGAGGGGAGGGAGAGGGTAGAGGGGTGGGAGGGAGGGGGTAGAGGGGAGGGAGGGTGGTAGAGGGGAGAGAGGGGTTAGAGGAGAGGGAGGGAGGGGGTAGAGGGGAGGGAGCGAGGGAGGGAGGAGAGGGAGGGAGGGAGGTGTTAGACGAGAGAGGGAGGGAGGGTGTAGAGGAGAGAGAGGGAGGGGGAAGAGAAGAGAGGGAGGGAGTGGGGTAGAGGAGAGATGGAGGGAGGGGGTAGAAGGGAGCGAGGGAGGGGGAGAGAGGAGAGGGAGGGAGGGGGAGAGAGGAGAGGGAGGGAGGGGTTAGAGGAGAGAGGGAGGGAGGGGGAGAGAGGAGTGCGAGGGAGAGAGAGGAGAGGGAGGGAGGGGGTAGAGGAGATGGGGAGGGAGGGAGGGGGTAGAGGAGAGAGGGAGGGAGGGTAGAGGAGAGGGAGGGAGGGGTAGAGGAGAGGGAGGGAGGGGTAGAGGAGAGGGAGGGAGGGGGTAGAGGAGAGGGAGGGAGTGTAGAGGAGAGGGAGGGAGGGGGTAGAGGAGAGGGAGGGAGTCGGTAGACGAGGGAGGGAGGGGGTAGAGGAGATGGGGAGGGAGTGGGTAGAGGAGAGGGAGGGAGGTGGTAGAGGAGAGTAGGAGGGAGGGGGTAGAGGAGGGAGGGAGGGGGAGAGAGGGAAAGGGTAGAGAGAGGGAGGGGGTAGAGGAGGAGGGGGGGGGTGAGGGACAGGGGAGAAGAGGAGGAGGGAGGGAGGGGAGGAGGGAGAGGGAGGAGAGATGGAGGGAGGGGAGGAGAGAGGGAGGGAGGGGAGGAGAGATGGAGGGAGGGAGCGGGTAGAGGAGAGGGAGGGAGGGGGAGAGAGGGAGGGCGGTGGAGAGAGGGAGTGAGGTAAGAGGCGAGAGAGAGAGAAAGATAGAGTGGGGAGAGCAGAGAGAGGGAAGGGGGGAGAGAAGGGAGGAAGTGGGCGGGGAGGACAGAGGGAGAGGGGAGCAGAGTGGGGGAGGGGGAGTGAGGGAGTGGGTGAAGAGGAGGGAGGAACGGGGGGGAATAGTGGAGGTGTGCGGAAGCGAAGAGTGGGTGAGGCGGGGGAAGATGAGAGAGCGAGGGGAGGGAAGATTGGGAGAGGTGCAGAGGGAAGGGGAGGGGAGGTGAGGGGTGCGGGGGGAGGGGTGGAGTGCGAGGGGAGGGGAGCGAGGGGAGGGGTGCGAGGGGAGGGGAGGGTGCGGGGGGGAGGGGTGGGGAGGGGACGGGTGCGAGGGGAGGGGGAGGGGAGGTGTGCAAGGGGAGGGGTGCGAGGGGAGGAGTGCGAGGGGAGGGTGCGAGGGGAGGGGGAGGGGAGGTGTGCAAGGGGAGGGGTGCGGAGGGGAGGGGTGCGAGGGGAGCGGTGTGGGAAGGGAGAGGTGCGAGGGGAGGGGAGCGAGGGGAGGGGTGCAGAGGGGAGGCGTGCGGAGGGGAGATGTGCGAGGGGAGTTGAGGGGGGTGGGGAGGGGAGTGGGGGAGAGGGGAGGGATGTGGGGAGGGGGAGAGATGGGGAGGCGATACCCTCCTCAGTCTCAGCCACACGGGACTGTCCAGCAGAAACACGACGTCCCGGCCAACGTTCTGCCAGTTGGCTCCACGGCATCTCGTCTCGCTGAGGGGGAGCCTCGAGGGGGCATCCACAGCGGGGAGGGGGGAGTGCCGGGTAGGAGGGCTGGGTTAGGTGCGGCCCCCAGCCCCCCGAGGAGCGGCGGGAGATCAAGAGCGGGGTTGAAGAGGGAGGTTTTAAGGAGCATTGTAGAGGAAAGAGACCAAAAGAGAGGGACAGAGAGAGAGAGAGGGAGAGACAGAGAGAGAGAGAGAGACAGAGAGAGAGAGAGACAGAGGGAGAGAGAGAGAGAGAGAGAGAGACAGAGAGAGAGAGAGACAGAGGGAGAGAGAGATAGAGAGAGAGAGACAGAGAGAAAGAGATATACAGAAAGAGAGAGACAGAGAAAGAGACAGAGAGAGAGGGACAGAAAGAGAGAGGCAGAGAGAAAGAAAAGAGAGACAGGGAGAGAGAGGAAGAGAGAGAGAGAGACAGAGAGAGAGAGAGACAGAGAGAGAGAGAGGGAGAGACAAAGAGAGAGAGACAGAGAGAGAGAGACAGAGAGAGAGAGACAGAGAGAGACAGAGAGACAGAGAGAGAAACAGACAGAGAGAGGGAGAGACAAAGAGAGAGAGACAGAGAGAGAGAGAGAGAGGGACAAGAGAGAGAGACAGAGAGAGAGAGAGGGAGAGACAGAGAGAGAGAGACAGAGAGGGAGAGAGAGAGAGGGACAGAGAGAGAGAGACAGAGAGAGAGAGAAAGAGACAGACAGACAGAGAGAGAGAGGGACAGAAAGAGAGAGGCAGAGAGAGACAGAGAGAAAGAAAAGAGAGACAGGGAGAGAGAGACAGAGAGAGAGAGAGACAAAGAGAGAGAGACAGAGAGAGAGAGAGACAGAGAGAGAGACAGAGAGAGAGAGAGAGAGGGACAAAGAGAGAGAGACAGAGAGAGAGAGGGACAGAGAGAGAGAGACAGAGAGAGAGACAGAGAGAGAGACAGAGGGAGCGGGTTAGGGAGCGAATTCCTGAGCTTTTAGGTGTGAGGGAAACGGGACCCGGTGTGGGTTAGGCCTCAGTCGGTGGGAGTTAGGGGAAGGGGACCCGGTGTGGGTTAGGCCTCAATCGGGGTGGGAGTTAGCGGAAGGTGTATCAACCCCTCTCGAGCCTGAGTTCAGCAAGATCATATCGGATCGGATTGTAACCTCGACCCCACACTCTGCCCCCACCCCCACCCATCACCCTGGACTCCCCCTGTCCATCAAAAAATCCCTCAAAATCATAGGGAGGGAGTTCCAGGATTTTGTCCGTGTGGTGTAGGTACACCCACGGCGCTGTTAGGGAGGGAGTTCCAGGATTTTGTCCGTGTGGTGTAGGTACACCCACGGCGCTGTTAGGGAGGGAGTTCCAGGATTTTGTCCGTGTGGTGTAGGTACACCCACGGCGCTGTTAGGGAGGGAGTTCCAGGATTTTGTCCGTGTGGTGTAGGTACACCCACGGCGCTGTTAGGGAGGGAATTCCAGGATTTTGTCCGTGTGGTGTAGGTACACCCACGGCGCTGTTAGGGAGGGAGTTCCAGGATTTTGTCCGTGTGGTGTAGGTACACCCACGGCGCTGTTAGGGAGGGAGTTCCAGGATTTTGTCCGTGTGGTGTAGGTACACCCACGGCGCTGTTATCCTCTTGTTCAAATCCCTCTCTCACCCCCTCCCTCCCTATCTCTGTAACCTCCTCCATTCCCAACCATTCTCATCCTCCTGTTCAAATCCCTCCCTCGCCCCCTCCCTCCCTCCCTATCTCTGGAACCTCCTACAACCCTCTGAGATCTCTGCCTCTCGAGCATCCCCCCGATTCCCATCGCTCCGCCATTGGCGGCCGGGCCTTCAGCTGCCTGGGGTGGGGGAGGGTGGGGCCTAAGCTCTGGGTTTCCCTCCTTCACCCCCTCCTCCTCCCTCAGTCTCTCTCTCTCTCTCTCTGCTTTTAAGAGACAGCTTAATCCCTCCCTCCTCCCTCCTGCTTGTCCCAGAACCTCCTTTCCCGGCTTGGCGTCGCGTTTTGTTGGACGCTCCCTCTCTCTGTGGATCGCCTCGGGATTTACAATGACGCGGACAACGTTCCAAACCTGACTGATGGCTCCGGCTCCTCTCTCCGAAGGACCTCACGTCAAAAGCCCCTCGTCCCGAACAGTGCCCCTTCGACTCCCGTCCCTCCCCCGAATGCCACGGTCGACTGGGGGGTCCTCACACTGACCTTGGCTCCAATTCTCCCTCCCCCACTCGCTCCCCGCCGGCAGTCGGACCCTGCCCGCCGCCGCCGCCTCACGGAACAAGAGGAACGTGGCTACTCGGGGACTGACCGACACACTCCCCGTGCCGAGCGCCCTTGCCGGGGGCGGCTGCCCGCTGGCGGAGGGTGAGGACGAGGGAGAGGGCGAGGGAGAGGGCGAGGGCAGCGACACTGAATCCAGGAGGGCCGAGGGGCTTTGGAGTGAGCACCGGGCAGATCAAAGCTATAACGCCGGCAGCGAAGCCTATTCGCCTCATGGCCCTGGATATACGGACAGGGGTTATTCGTGGAGTAGAACAGCAAATTAGATCGATAGTGAGAGAGAGAGAGAGAGATAGGTAGTGAGAGAGAGAGAGATAGGTAGTGAGAGAGAGGGAGATATAGGTAGTGAGGGAGAGAGATATAGGTAGTGAGAGAGAGATATAGGTAGTGAGAAAGAGAGAGAGATAGGTAGTGAGAGAGAGAGAGATAGGTAGTGAGAGAGAGATATAGGTAGTGAGAGAGAGAGAGATATAGGTAGTGAGAGAGAGATATAGGTAGTGAGAGAGAGATATAGGTAGTGAGAGAGAGATATAGGTAGTGAGAGAGAGATATAGGTAGTGAGAAAGAGAGAGAGATAGGTA
>NW_027599623.1:0-23845 GCF_964194155.1 Cetorhinus maximus
CAGTGGGCGGAGATCCGGGAGCTGGTCCTCGACCTGGGGGCACTGAGCGCCGCCCTGGTGCTGGCCACCCTGCGCCGGCGCCTCCTGGGGGGGTCCGGCCCACCACCCCCAACACCGATACCGGATCCGCCCCACCACCCTCGCAGCCGGCCGCCCTTCCACCCGCATGCCTGGCGGGACCCCGGCGCCCACCTGGGGGCCTTCGACGCCCTGGCTGACCCGGCGCTGCCCCCCCACGTACGACTCGCTGGCCCGAGAGAGAGAGACATGGAGAGAGCAGAACAAAGAAACATATGACTTCGGAGCAGGAGTAGGCCATTCGGCCCCTCGAGCCTGCTCTGATATTCAGTAAGATCATGGCTGATCTTGTCCCCCCCAACTCCCCACCCGCCAGAACCCTCGACTCCCTTGTCAATCAGAAACCCGTCTAACTCAGCCTCGAATATATTCACTGACCCAGCCTCCACTGCTCTCTGGAGGAGAGAATTCCACAGACTGACCACCCTCCGAGAGAAGAAATTCCTCCTCATCTCCGTCTTCAATGGGAGACCCCTTATTCTGAAACTGTGCACCCTCCACCCCTTGTTCTAGATTCCCCCACGAGGGGCAACCATCCTCTCAGCATCCAGCCTGTCGAGCCCCCCGTCAGAATCTTATATGTTTCAATAAGATGGCCTCTCATTCTTCTAAACTCCAATGGGTACGGGCCCAACCTGCTCAACCTCTCCTCATAAGACAAACCCCATCATCCCAGGAATCAGCCCAGTGAACCTCCTCTGAACTGTCTCTAAAGCAGTTATATCTATTTACAAATAAGGAGACCGCAACTCTACGCAGTACTCCAGCTGCGGACTCGCCAAGGCCCTGTACAGCAGCAGTGAAACTTCCCTACTTTTACATTCCATCCCCCTCCCAATAAACACCAACGCTCCATTTGCCTCCCTAATCACTTGCTGCATCTGCGGACTAACTTCTTGTGATCGATGCACCAGGACACCCAGATCCCTCTGTACCGCAGAGTTCTGAAATCTCTCTCCGTTTAAATAGAATACTGCGTTTCTGTTCTTCCTGCCTCCTGGGCAGGTTCACGTTTTCCCGCGTTACACTCCATCCGCCAAATTTTTGCCCACCCGCTTGACCTGTCCATATCCCTTTGCAGACCCTCTACCTCCTGTTGACGACTGACTTTCCCACCTATCCTGGTGTCATCGGCAGATTTAGTGACCACACATTCGCTGCCCTCATCCCAGTCACTCATATAAATGGTGAATCGTTGAGGTCCCAGCACTGACCCCTGAGGCTCTCCGCTCATCACATCTTGCCAACCCGAAAAAAACCCATTTACCCCTACTCGCTGCTCCCTGTTAGCTGACCAATCCTCTATCCATGTTAATATGTTACCCCCTAGACCATGTGCTCTTATCTTCCAGAGTAACCTTTGATGTAGCGGCTAATCGCATGCCTGTCGGAGAGAGAGAGAAACAGAGAGAGACAAAGAGAGCGAAGCAGACAGAGTAAGAGACAGGAAGAGAGAGAAAGAGACAGGCAAAGAGAGAAAGAGACAGACAGAGACAGGGGGAGAGTGACGGAGCGAGAGGCAGATAGAGAGAGAGACTCAGAGAATGGGAGCAACAGAGGGAGAGAGAGACAGAGCGAGAGAGAGGGAGGGAGAGAAAGGGATATTGAGAAGTGGTGAGAGAGATTGAGAGAGAGGGAGACAGAGAGAGAGATGGTGAGAGAGATTGAGAGAGAGGGAGACAGAGAGAGAGATGGTGAGAGATATTGAGAGAGAGAGAGACAGAGAGAGAGTTGGTGAGAGAGATTTTGAGAGACGGACAGAGAGAGAGATGGTGAGAGAGATTGTGAGAGAGGGACTGCTGATCCTGGAGTCAGTACAACCAGCCTCTCATTCTGATCTCAGGGGCAGTATCATTGTGAAATGCAACGAAGAGGGAGAAACTGTTTTGAGGAAGTTTACGCCCTGACATCGAGCCTGAGGAAAGACTGAAACACATCTGAGAGAGAGAGAGAAGCAGACAGGACAGGAACGGAGGAGAGAGACCCCTCAGACACAAACCATGGAGCAGGACACCGACTACATGAATACAAGACACGTCAAAAACAATACAACAGCCCCCAGTGAACGTAGGTTAAACTGTTCAATAGAGAAAGAGAGAGCGAGAGGGACAGAGAGAGAGAGAGAGAGATA
Organism: Cetorhinus maximus; assembly: GCF_964194155.1. NCBI lineage: Eukaryota > Metazoa > Chordata > Chondrichthyes > Lamniformes > Cetorhinidae > Cetorhinus > Cetorhinus maximus. Next base: position 2,210 of record NW_027599623.1, read on the forward strand.
GAGAGGTGGATATGACGAAGCAGAGAGAGAAATAGAGCAAGAATGAGAGAGAGAGCGACAAGAGTGAGAGAGAGAGATAAAGACCGGGAGAGTGAGAGAGACAAAGATGCATAGAGAGAGAGGGAAAAACAGAAACAGAGAAAAGGAAACACAGAGACAGAAAGTAAGATAGAGTATTTGATAAAGACAGTGCATGGGAAGCTGTACTCTGTCTATAACCCCATGCTGTATCTGTTCTGGGAGTGTTTGATGGGGACAGTGTAGAGGGAGCTTTACTCTATATCTAACCCCGTGCTGTACCTGTCCTGGGAGTGTTTGATGGGGGCAATGTAGAGGGAGCTTTACTCTGTATCTATGATTATTCCCCGCAGCCTCCAGCTGCCTAGCCCCTGAAATGCGAAAAACTCTCGCTAAACCTCTCCATCTTTCTATCTAACTCTCTGTCTCTCTCTCTGTCTCTCTGTCCCTCTCTCTGTCTCTCTCTCCTCCTTTAAGACGCTCCTTGTACTGATCTCTGTGTCTGAGCTTTTGGTTTCCTGTCCCTAATATCTCCCTGTGTGACTCGGTCTTCGATTCTCTTTGATAACGCTCCTGTACCGTGCGCTGGGATGTGAAACGAGGGATATAAACGAGTAACGTAGTTGTTTCTCTTGATAAGGGAGGTAGATACGTCACCATTGTCTGTTCCGTGAAGTTACATAGGCTGCTCAACATGGGTCAATCTTTACTTCTCTATTCCAGGTAAAACTGGGCAGGAAACAGCTGAAGGAAGAAAATCAATAACTTCAACACATCTTGGCATCGCCTGCTTCATTGTCTTAATCATCAGTTTGGCTATTGCGATAGGGCTGAGAGTCCAAGGTAGGAAGCTGAACCTCACACTGAACCTGTTACAGAGAGTGAACGGAGGCAATACTGAACACCTTTATTTTCTCACCCTCTGTCCGTAAGCAGGGGTGTTTTCATATTGGAAATAGGCTGTGGTGTGTTTACCCAAACCCTCAGTTTGTGAGGTCAGACTTTAAAGGGAGAAGCAGCAACACCTCTCTAGGTTTAAAATCAGCAATGTAGTTTATTCATACATTCAAACCTGGGGGATCATCACAACTTCATACACACACGTAAACACACAACAGGAATATCGGAAAAAGGTGCTTTTTTTTTACAGTTTTTGATAACTTAAACTGAAAAAGCAGCACAGTTGTGGATATCACCTCATGGGATGGCCAAAGTTCAGAAAGTCCAAGTCTGGTGAGGGTTCCTTCACAGAGGAGATACAGTTCAGGCAGGTCTGGCTCGCTGAAGCAGGATTTACAAAATTCCTTTAAAGTTGATCGGGATGCAGTGAGATGAGGTTGGGCCACAAAGAGTTGGACTGCCCAGGAGGTGGCTGAAGGAATTTTCCAGAGAAACACATTCCGAGCTGGCTAAGACATGACGCAGGATGTCGATCAGCCTGGAGTCCTGCTTTGATGATTGCCAGCAGGAGTGTGAACAGAACACAGAGTTGTGAATGTAATAATGTAATATCAAATCCTTCCTATGGCCAGGAGCTTAGGTCATGTGATGTTGCCCATTAAGGAGCCTAACAATAAGTTTCTATGCCTCTGGTCAAAATCTATTGTCCAACATTGGAGATAGAGGATGGCGTTTAGCGCAACTGCAGGTTTAATGAGTGTCCAAGTCTTTCCCATTACTATAAGGCGAGGCTGCGGAGACAGGTTGTCTACTGGTCCCTGGTGTTGTTAATCATAAGGTGTCCGCACAGTAGAAGGTGTGAGGTTCCACAAGGATGAGGGGGTAGCTTTGTGCAGTGAATGCTGTTGGAAATTGGCCGACTCTTCAGCCCAGTTATGAATCATGTGACCTGTAGCAGCAATTATTTGGTTCAGGAACAGCCACTTTTCAAATAAACCAGAAGGAAATGGTGATTTTCAAATGTTAATGATCCCTTCAAACATGAAACAGACACTGATATATCCCACGCCTCTCACTGCAGCACGCTGATATATCCCACACCCCTCACTCTCACACACTGATATATCCCACACCCCTCACTCTAACACTCTGATATATCCCACACCCCTCACTGTAACACTCTGATATATCCCACACCCCTCACTCTAACACTCTTATATATCCCACACCCCTCACTGTAACACTCTGATATATCCCACACCCCTCACTCTCACACACTGATATATCCCACACCCCTCACTGTAACACTCTGATATATCCCACACCCCTCACTCTCACACACTGATATATCCCACACCCCTCACTCTAACACTCTGATATATCCCACACCCCTCACTGTAACACTCTGATATATCCCACACCCCTCACTGTAACACTCTGATATATCCCACACCCCTCACTGTAACACTCTGATATATCCCGCACGCCTCACTGTAACACTCTGATATATCCCGCACCCCTCACTGTAACACTCCGATATATCCCGCACCCCTCACTGTAACACTCTGATATATCCCACACCCCTCACTGTAACACTCTGATATATCCCACACCCCTCACTGTAACACTCTGATATATCCCACACCCCTCACTGTAACACTCTGATATATCCCACACTATCTCTCATTCTGACTCTGTGTCTCAGTTCTACAGATGAACAAGGAGTGCGGTGGTGCTGACCCCTTGAACCGGACCTTGGCCATTGCCCTGCGGAACCTGACAGAGCTGGATGGAAAGTTCCAGAAATTGTCCGAGACTGCGAGATCGCTCTGCCCAATGCTCCGATCCTGTTCCGGTGAGTGGGAGCTGACCGATGTACTCCTGCCCCCTCCCGCAACATCCCACGTTCTGTCCCTTTGGGGTCGCCCCCACCTCCTGTCTCCCCTCCTCCACCCCCACCCCCTGTCTCCCCACCCCTATCCTCCCCAACCTTCAGTCAAGGCCTCAATCTCCAAGCGGGGGAAGGCCGCACTATCCTGACCTCTGCCTCCCGGAGTTTGGGACAGGCGAGGGGATGAATCGATCAGAGGGGGGCGGTTTTTCCAACAGATTGAAGGGATGGGATAAGGTGCAGGCGGGCGATCCAAACTCGAAGCCTGAGGCCTACAGGCGAAACCACGGCGACCGGACCCGAGGCGTTGAATGCTTCACTGCAGAGGGATCTGGGTGTCCTCGTGCATGAATCGCTGAAAGCTAGTGTGCAGGTACAACAGGTAATAAGGAAGGCAAATGGAATTTTGCCATTTAATGCTACAGGAATAGAGTATAAAAATAGGGTAGCGTTGTTGCAACTGTACAAAGGCGTTGATGAGACCGCACCTGGAGTACTGTGCACAGGTTTGGTCACTTACTTGAGGAAGGATTCAGTTGCACTGGAGGCGGTTCAGAGGAGGTTCACTCGATTGATTCCAGCGATACGGGTCTTGTTTTATGAGGAGAGATTGATCAGTTTAGGCCTGTACTCGCTGGAGTTTAGAAGGATGAGAGGAGATCTAATTGAGGTACATAAGATGCTAAAGGTGACAAAGTAGATGTGGAGCGGATGCTTCCCCTTGTGGGGCATTCTAGGACGATAGACTAAGGGGTGTTGGATTTAACTCAGAGATGAGGAGGAATTACTTCACTCAAAGGGTCGTGAACCTGTGGAATTCACTACCTCAGAGAGCAGTGGATGCCGGGACACTGAATAAATTTAAGGAGGAGATGGACAGATTTTTAATCAGTGAAGGGTTGAAAGGTTATGGCGAGAGGGCGGGAAATTGGAGTTGAAGCCAAAATGAGATCAGCCATGATCGTGATGAATGGCGGGGCAGGCTCGAGGGGCTGAATTGTCCACTCCTGCTCCTACCTCTTCTGTTCTTACGTTATGTTCAATAAAGAGATTCGATTGGGCCCATGGAGAGAAACTATTTCCTCTGATCCGGTGGGTTGTGGGGGGAGCCGGGGAGGGGGAGTCGAGAACATGGGGGAAGGAGGTTAAAATTCGAGCCAGGACGTTCAGGGGGGACATCAGGAAACACCTCTTCACACAAAGGGGAGCCGAAATCAGGAACTCTCCCCCCGCCTCCGAAATAAACTGTGGGGGCCGGAGGTCAAAGGGGAACGTCAAAACTGAGATTGAGAGATTGTTGTTGGGGATGGAGGGTCACGGAACCGAGGGAGTTAAGGTACAGAGCAGATCCAATGGAATGGTGTAAAATACCCGAGAGGGGCTGAATGGCCTCCTCCTGTTCTTGTGTAACAGGCTCGAGAGGGGCTGAATGGCCTCCTCCAGTTCCTTATGTCCCGATGTATTTATCTGAATTAAGCCTTTATAATTCTGCAGAGTTTCCCTGTCCGAACGGCTGGAAAGTTCATAATCATCATTGCTATAAATTCTCAACGGAGAGAGTAAACTGGGACTCGGCAAAACAACAATGTGAATCCCAAAATTCACACCTCATCGTCATAAATACAGAACAGGAACAGGTGAGAATGACAGACGCATCTGTAAGAATGAGATAGAGAGAAAATATCCCTCTGCACCGTCCCCATCAAACACTCCCAGGACAGGTACAGCACGGGGTTAGATACAGAGTAAAGCTCCCTCTACACCGTCCCCATCAAACACTCCCAGGACAGGTACAGCACGGGGTTAGATACAGAGTAAAGCTCCCTCTACACTACATGAACGAGGGTTTCAGCAGTCGATGAGCTGAGCCCGGGGTGGTTCTGGGCGATGTTACGGAGTTGGGAAGAGGCCGTCTTGGTGACGATGTGGATATGAGGTGGGAATCCCATCTCCAGGTTAAACACAACCCCAGGTTTGTGAACAGTCTGGTTCGGACTCAGGGAGTTCCCAGGATGGAGTCGGTAACTCGGGAATGGAGTTTAGAACAGAGACGGAAAACAACAACTTCAGTCTTCCCGATATTTAATCAGAGGGAATGAGGGAGAATTTCCTGAGGAAGGGTTTGGTGTATTTTGGGGATCAGTTGTGTGTGCGTGTTTGTGTGAGTTAAGGCAGTCATACTAACTGAACACATTCCATCATTGTATCTGCTGCAGAATTTCATAAAGAAATCTCTCGAGAATAATCCTGGGGATTACTGGATCGGACTAACAGATCGAGAGAGTGAAGGAAACTGGAAATGGGTGGATGGGAACCCAGTGAGGTGAGTCCCAGCGTCGCATGGAGAGAAAGAGCGGGACAGGGGGATTAGTTTGGGGATTGGTACAGGGCTATGGGGAGAGAGCAGGACAGTGGGATTAGTTTGGGATTGATACTGGGCTATGGGGAGAGAGCAGGACAGTGGGATTAGTTTGGGATTGATACTGGGCTATGGAGAGAGTGCGGGGCAGTGGGATTAGTTTGGGGATTGATACAGGGCTATGGGGAGAGAGTGGGACAGTGGAATTAGTTTGGGATGGATACAGGGCTATGGGCAGAGAGTGGGACAGTGGGATTAGTTTGGGGATTGATACAGGGATATGGGGAGAGAGCGGGGCAGTGGGATTAGTTTGGGATTGATACAGGGCTATGGGGAGAGAGCGGGACAGTGGGATTAGTTTGGGATTGATACAGGGCTATGGAGAGAGAGCAGGACAGGGATTAGTTTGGGATTGATACAGGGCTATGGGGAGACAGCCAGACAGTGGGATTAGTTTGCGATTGATACAGGGATATGGGGAGAGAGTAGGACAGTGGGATTAGTTTGGGGATTTGAACAGGGCGAAGGGGACAGAATCTGTCAGTGGGATTAGTTTGAGTTTGATACAGGGCTATGGGGAGAGAGCGGGACAGTGGGATTAGTTTGGGATTGATGCAGGGCTATGGGGAGAGAGCGGGGAAGTGGGATTAGTTGGGGATTTGTACAGGGCTATGGGGAGAGAGCAGGACAGTGGGATTAGTTTTGGATTTGTACAGGGCAATGGGGAGAGAGCGGGGCAGTGGGATTAGTTTGGGATTTGTACAGGGCTATGGGGAGAGAGCGGGACAGTGGGATTAGTTTGGGATTTGTACTGAGCTGTAGGAATCTTGTTGATTCTGTGCAGGAATGTGTCGGGTTTTTAATCGGTATTTTTTATTTCCCCAATTCCCAGTTTTACTCGATGGGAGCAGGGTGAACCGAATAATTGGAATGGTAATGAAAACTGCGCCATTATCAAAACCAGAGGATGGAATGATTACAGTTGTTCTGATCAGTTCCGTTTCATCTGTGAGAAAAGGGCACTGCCCTGCGTCGAGGCAGCTGATATTGAGAAATATTGTTCCTGAAGAGAGACTGGGACACAGAACGAGAGTGTCAGGATTGTCCAAAGATCCCCAGCTCCTCCTCCCTTCCCCACAATCCCCGACTGCCCGAGGCCACGTCCGAAAGGTGAAACTTCATCTGTTCCCCTTTTCTCCCAGTTGAACCCTTCTGCAGCGCCACCAGTGGTAGGAGGCGGGAATGACAGTGTGACGGTTGACATTGGAAAATCCCATTATAAATCCAGGCCGGAATCCAGCGACATGTAACAGGACAGATGTCCTGCATTTCTCTAGCAACTTTCACAAATTCAGATGATCCGCAACCTGCTTTTGCAGCCAATGAAGCAACTCCTTACAGTGTTTTCATAGTTGTCATGTCAGAAACGAGGCATTCAATTTGCGTGCAGTAAGCTCTCACTGGACTCAGGATTAAAATCGGTCACATCGGAAATACTCTTTGGACTTTTTCTTCTCGGACTCTGTAAATCATGTGAACTTATTTTAATCTCCGTGGTTCTTGTACTGTTACTATCCATAGTTGTAAAAGTTTCCTTTTTCTATCCTCTGTTACTGTGTCTGTGCATTTGTTTACGTGTGTGTGTGTGTGTGTGTGTATGTGCGTGTATACATCTATGTGTGTGGGTGGGTGTGTGTGTGTTTGAATGTGAGAGTGTGTGTGTGAGTAGGCATGTATGTGTGTTTGTGTGAGTGTTGAGTGCGAGTGTGTGTGTTTGTGCGAGTGTGTGTGTGTGAGCGTGGGTGTGTGTGGGTGTATGTGGGTGTGAATGTGGAGGTTGACATTGTGAACATTCCTGCCCCGGGTTTTAAATGTAAATAAACTAACCCGAGTTGATCATAATGTGAGTTTGCTGTGAGTGATTAGTAAAGTGGATCAGACACACTGAGGGTTTGGGAAAACACACCACAACACACTTCACAAAGAATTCAAAACACCTTCTGCGTACGGACAGTTGGTGAGAGACGGAAGTACAGTTTGCCTGTCTCTCTCCTGTCCGGAACAGTTCTTTCTGAGGAACCTACCAACTCAGACATGTGTACAAGATCTCCAACTTTGTAATACTGCTCCCAACTTCTCAATTCCTTCATACACCAGCCTACGTACTTTTGCTGTAACCAATCCCTTAGGCATGTTCGGTGTCCTGATGAGCAGGAAAACACAATTGCTTCTTTTACCGATTAACTGAAATCTGTGTCCCTCTCGTCCTCGCTCCTTCCGCCAACGAGACAGTTTCTCCCTATCTATCCACGATGCTGCTATCCCTTTCATAGAAACATAGAAACTCAGAGCAAGAGTAGGCCATTCGGCCCTTCGAGCCTGTTCCGCCATTCATTATGATCATGGCTGATCATCCAACTCAATAGCCTGCTCCCGCTTTCTCCCCATACCCTTTGATCCCTTTCGCCCCATGAACTATATCTAACTCCTCCTTGAAAACATACAATGTTTTGGTCTCAACTACTTTCTGTGGTAATGAATTCCACAGGCTCACCACTCTCTGGGTGAAGAAATTTCTCCTCATCTCAGTCCTAAATGGTCGACCCCATATCATCAGACTGTGACCCCTGGTTCTGGACTCCCCCACCATTGGGAACATCCTTCCTGCATCTACCCTGTCTAGTCCTGTTAGAATTTTATAGGTTTCTATGAGATTCCCCCCCTCATTCTTCTGAACTCCAGCGAATATAATCCTAATCGAATCAATCTATCAACATATGTCAGTCCCGCCATGCCAGGAATCAGTCGGGTAAACCATCGCTGCACTCCCTCTATAGCAAGTACATCCTTCCTCAGATAAGGAGACCAAAACTGACCACAATATTACAGGTGTGGTCTCACCAAGGCCCTGCACAATTGTAGCAAGACATCCCTGTTCCTGTACTCAAATCCTCTGGCTATGAAGGCCAACGTACCATTTGCCTTCTTTACCGCCTGCTGCACCTGCATGCTTACCTTCAGCGACTGGTGTACAAGGACACCCAGGTCTCGTTGCACATTCCCCTCTCTCAATTTATAGCCATTCAGACAATAATCTGCCTTCCTGTTTTTGCTACCAAAATGGATAACCTCACATTTACCCACATTATACTGCATCTGCCAAGCATTTGCCCACTCACTCAGCTTGTCCAAATCACACTGAAGCATCTCTGCATCCTCCTCACAGCTCACCCTCCCACCCAGCTTTGTGTCATCTGCAAACCTGGAGATATTACATTAATTCCCTCATCTAAATCATTAATATATAATGTGAATAACTGGGATCCCAGCACCGATCCGTGCGGTACCCCACTAGTCACTGCCTGCCATTCGGAAAAAGACCCGTTTCTTCCTTCTCTTTGTTTCCTGTCTGCCAACCAGTTTTCTATCCATCTCAATACACTACCCCTAATCCTACGTGCTTTAATTTTACACGCCAATCTCTTATGTGGGACTTTGTCGAAAGCCTTCTGAAAGTCCAAATGAACCACATCCACTGGCTCCCCCTCATCAACTCTGCTAGTTACATCCTCGAAAAATTCCAGTAGATTTGTCAAGCATGATTTACCTTTCATAAATCCATGCTGACTCTGTCCGATTCTGCCACTGTTTTCCACGTGCTCAGCTATTAAGTCTTTTATAATGGACTCTAGAATTTTCCCCACTACCGATGTCAGGCTGACTGGTCTATAATTCCCTGTTTTCTCTCTGACTCCCTTTTTAAATAGTGGGGTTACATTAGCTATCCTCCAATCTGTAGGAACTGTTCCAGAGTCTATTGAATCTCGGAAGATGACCACCAATGCAGCCGCTATTTCTAGGGCCACATCCTTAAGTACTCTGGGATGTAGATTATCAGGCCAACCCAATTAAAACGTATAGCAACCAACTTCCCCAACCGGAGAACCAACCTAGTATTACAGACCACCAAGAATCTTTTTTATAAAAATTACTCAAACCTTCTGTTTCAATACATAATACAAGTTAGATCACTTGGTAACAGCTGCTATATTGTTGCCGGACAATGTCTTTTTTTACAGTGAGTGGCGTGGACCCAGTCTTCCTTCCCTTTAACCTTCAGGGCCGTTCGAGTTGTTAGCAACAAAAGGTAGGGTCCTTTCCACCCTCTCATGCAATTCAGCTGCTGTTTTGCATAGAGGAAAATGAGTACAAATCCAACATTTAGTCCGATTAACTTGCGAGGCTACGGCCAGCATTCGTTGAACCGCAGAATTGGTATTCCACTCCCCGCAAGGACCACGCAGGAGAGGATCCAAATCAGAGTCAGCATTCTGACGGCTCAGTTAAATTTCTTGCACAAGCCCTTCCGTCCAAGGTCAGCGTCCACTTGACGTGCGATGTGTGGATCCACAAGGGCGCCCTTCAACCTTTACGGCCATATGGGTGGTGAGCAGGACTTGGAAAGGCCCTTCCCATCGAGGTTCCAAACAGTTCTTTCTCCTGAAGGTCTTTACAAGGACTAGGTCCCCGGGCTGGTATTGATGGCAATCTTCAATGATGGGCTTTTTCTGAGCTTCTACTACCTGTATATGTAAGCTCTTGAGAGAATTAGTGAGCACTATACAATATGTAATCATTCCCTCATCCATAGCGTGGATGTCCATTTCCCTAGCAGACAAGGGTGGGGTCACTGGGAGGTGCATAGGACATCCCATTACAACTTCATAAGGAGAGAGGGAGGTGGTATGGTTAGCGTGAGAGTGCATAGCCATGAGCGCCAAGGGTAGAGCTTCAGGCCATTTCAAACCAGTTTCTTCACATAATTTAGGTTGTTTTTCAGAATACCATTTTGTCTTTCCATCGCTCCAGTAGACTTGGGGGTGGTATGGGTAGGAAAGGTGATGGTTGCATTGTAAGGCCTTCGACAGTTCCTTTTTCACTTTAGCAGTAAAATGAACAACAATTTTACAACAACAACAGCATCATTTCGTCGGGTGAGATACGCCTCCACCCATCGCGAGAACAAACATACTAGAACTAAAACATAATTATATTCCATACATTTAGGCATTTGTATAAAGTCCATTTGTAAGTGTACAAACGGGCCCCATGGCTGGGGTCCCGTACCAGCAGTCACTCTGGGCGTCTTGCCTGGGTTATGTCATTGACATAGGTATGACAGGTATTACTAATACAATACCTATTAACATATTACTATTCACTATACATTCAACATTCATTCTATATACACGTGTTAAACCCCTGAGCTGCCAACCGGTCAAGTCATGATTCCTGTGTCGTGAGAGATTCAATAGATGCTCATTAGTTACCCATAAAGGGACTACCCCTTCTTTAGTCTGTCTTAAATTTTCTCGGGCTTGTTCCAGTGCCCAAGATCCATAGGTGTTGCAAACATCATTTCTGCTCGCTTTGTCTGAAATATTTTTTCCTATTTCAATTAATTTATTGATAGTCCCCACATGACTTTCAAGCACGGTAGCCAGGCTTTGGATTAACCAATGATGTCCAACAATGTTGAGTATCATAGCGGCATCATTTATCAGGCTGCGCTTAACACGGTTCCCTCCCAAGCCTGATCGTATCTCGCCACTGAACTGAACTGCTTCAGTCATCAATTGGCGCCTCAGAGCCGTATAGAGTGCTTGGGTATGGGTTGAGCACCATTGGGGCAGGACGACACCAGATACATTCAAGACTACGGGTACCAGCTCATGGTGTATATTATCATACAAAACTTCTGATTAACCAGTACCAAATCATTCGTCGGTCCTGGATGCATAGTCGGACAAGATGGGTCAGTCAGTGTGGTTTGAGGGGCTTCAATTATCTCTACTCAGACTGTGAAAGTAGAGGTGGGCGGTGGCTGGGTAGTGGCTCTTTTGGGCGAACCTCCCATGCTGGATCTGAAGCAAACCCTTACTACAATTTGAAAGCACTTGTTCTCCTACTGTCACATTTATCATTCCCCGTTGCGTCGCATTCGGCACTGTCCGTGCTGTACCAAAGTTCCTCCTGCGGTGCGGGATGGGCAGTGATGATCCCCGACCTTGTTGCCAGTACTGATAGGCCCACGACCAGGATCGTAGATCTGTGGAGACATTAACATCGGCTCCCGTTCTCTGGGTTACCGCTTGGTCAATTGTCATGTATCTTTAACTGTGTGTAATGCCTCCATTTACTTCCCGTTCTCATATCTACAAGTGTGCATGTATCACCTGTCATAATTACCTGGTATGGTCCATTGTTGCTCTTTGGATTTGCCTGTTTCCATATCCTTAATCACCTGTCGGTCTCTGACTTCCTCTCTCCACTCATGTAATTGCCTACTTAATTCCCTTACATTGTCCTGTATTTTTCCTTTCTGTGGCCCTACATCTCCTACTATAATACCTTCAGGTAATAGCATGGCCCTTCCTGTTATCATTTCAAATGGGGTGAACATGTCGGTCCTGCTTGGGGTAGCCCACGGCGCATTAGAATATTGGGCTGTTCCCTGTCTCTTGATTGATGTTTTTTTTTAAGTTCAGTTCATCCTTTCCACCATCCCTGGGCTCTGGGGGTGGTAAGGAATATGGAATTTCTGTTTAAGCTTCATAAGATTACACACTTCTTTAATGTCTCTCCCTGTGAAATGAGTTCCCTGATCTGAATCCATCTGGGTAAACTCCTTCCAGTTTACTCCCTCCTGCTGCTGTCTCATGTCAGACCTCAATTCCTTAAACAACTCTACAATGCACCTTCTTATCCTATCTTTCAATGGCTCAGTATTTTCACTTCCAGTGATGGTTCTCTCTGGGAACCGCTTAACTCTGCCTGTCATCAAGGTGTTAATCCTGTGGTTTTACTTTTTGTAGCTTGCAGGCACATTAATATAGTCAGTAATACATCTGTTTAGCCTTTTTCCAGCTTTCCCTTTACCTCTAAGTTTTCTTTCCTGGCCATGATCATCCTAAGGTTCTCTGGAGTTCAGTTTCTCTATTGTCTTGCATTGTTTAAAATGTTTCCTTACTCTTTAGGCCATATTAACTATTCCATTTCAACGGGGATCTCTGTCTCTAGATCTTTGCTTATCTCCCCCTGTGCAGTTCCAATGCTTCAGTTGATGGCCAGATTATCAAATTCATTTCCCTTAAAACAATTTGTACATTATGTCCTCTTTCCCTGACTCATTCTCCTACTTGCCTCATACCATATTACACTTGCAACAGCTACCATCTTATCCTGTTCATGTTGCCTGGAGAGACTTTAAAATATTCGCATAACAGTTTTAAAAACAGAAATCAGGTATTGACAAGTTTTGCTTCCTTTTCTTCTTCTCAAAGATTTTATTGTCTTAAAAGAAACCCACTAAATTGTGTCTGACCCGTTTCTTTTAGAATTATCCCAGATTCATTAACTCGGCCAAAAATTGGATTTCTGCCAAACTTTGCCAAGGTCTTGAGCTTAGCTTCATATTTTGGGAACAGACTTACAAACACAAAAGCTCGCAGCATTTGAATTAGTGCCAATTGTTGTCAGACCTTTTAAAATGAAAATTCCCTTTTGAGAACTTTATCAAGAACCAAACCTCAAATTTTTAAACTTTGTAAGAACTGTAATTTACACTATCAGAATTAAAACAACTTCTTTTTCATGTGTAACGATTTGTATCCAAGTTATAATTTCCGTATGTTTATCAACACATTCTTTATCTTAGACAGCATCCTAGTGATTCAAAAGTAACCTGTTAAATTACACTGCACTTTACATCTCAAGATTGTCCCAAATTCAAATTACAGTGCTGTTGGAAAGCAGATTTCCTTTCATATTTAATTCATCTCTTCTTAAGAAACCCCTTTTTATCCATTGGAACCATCTAGACCTTGTGTTTACGTCTTTTCATTTTCCTAGAATCCTTCTGAATTTCAAGTAATTTCTTTTTCTCAGAATTTTAGAATACGAACTCGTATGTATTAATCCCAATCAGCTTGGAAGCTGCTGATGAGGGTTATTCCCTACTAGTCTACAAGGGGGTGGTACAAAGGTTGGTTCATCTCAAGGATGAGATAAAGGCAAGCCCTGTTTTATCTTTACACTCCCTTCAAATTACGATTTTTGCCAGAAATCTCAACTCAAACCTTATACTCAAGACTTTGGAATATTTGAATAAACTTTTCCTTTAATCTAATATGGGGCTTTCGACTCTAAAGTGCCCAACTACACACACAAAAGACAATTCAGGGAAGAAAACACATTAAAGCTCACATACAAATGCTTCCTTCCACACAAACAAACACATACATAAAGGTATGTATCGATACTCCTGTAATATTGAACTTAACTCTAAACGAAGCTTCGAGTAGCAGTGGGGGGAATAAAGGGATCGTGAAGGCTCCACCTATAGGGACCTTCAAACTGACGAAAGCTCCACATTTTCTCTGCTGCTGCTTGTGAGTTACTCATTAACCCCCTAGGGGTACCCTTTCTCTCTCTCTCTCTCTCTCTCTTCAACACAAACAGCTCTTGTAACTTAGATCAATTCAATTTTTTTTTTAAGTTACAGAAAATTCAGTGGCGAACTATCTACCTCCCTTAAAACATATTATAAGCGGCTCAGATCTGTCCCGATTAAAAGTTCTAGCTGGTGGGAAGCTCTCTCCTTTACTTTGAGTCCATTTAACCCAATCAGAAACATATTGGACAATTTCAGGACCATAATGGACACAAAAGAAAACACAGAAATTACTTACTTTTCACCTCCATGGGACTCGAACCCCTGGGTATACTACTACTACTTTTTTTTAACCTCCATCCATTTTTCATTCCGTTTTCTTGCCCATCTTCAAAGTTCCTGATTTAAGCTCCGGTTTCAGTTTGTTCTTAGTACTTTGCGAAGCGGGGGGAGTGGCAGAGCCCGCTCTGCTGTTGCGATCTCCCATTTTTCTGAAAAGAAAACACAATTAACAGCGCGGTGCGTTTCCTACCCTATGCGCTCACCGGTGTTTAAGAGTTCCTGAACAAGTCCTCCAGTTCCTTGGGTCTTTTGAGTCTGGTCGGTAGCTACCCTTTTTCTAGCACTCCCCCTTTCAGCTAGGATGCTTTCACTGCAATCCCCCTCTCAGCTAGGATGCAGTTCGTACTCTCCCTAACTTAGGAGAGTTAATCCTCCCTTTCTCCGTGAGGGTTCTTTTTTTAGAGATTCGACAGCCCAGGATTTCAATCACCTCTCCAATTTAAGAGGTTACTGGACTTCAGTTGGATCCCATCCTCGTCGCCAATTTGTCGCGGAAAACGGAGTGAATACTCAGACCCAGGAGGTTTGTCTTGGAAGTCTTTATTGAATCATGATATCATAGAGAGCCCAGCAGCATACAACGGAGTTAGCCGGCACTCTGAGGAAGCATCACAGTACACACATATTTATAGTAAAAGTTGTACATATCAAAGAGCTTGAAGGTGATAAGACTGCCTAACCTTCATTAATTAATTACATTGAGAATCATTGTCTTTGGCATGCAACACACAATTAGTCTATTCTAATTTATGACTATACAGGATATTGGGGGAAGCTCATCTGGTAATAAAAAAGTGAGACAGAGAATAGATAACCATGCTTGACCTTATCTTTAGTGCTAGGGGGTGTACACTCTAGAGAACAGATGACCATTGCTTGATCCTGTCTCTTTGTGTTGGGGGCAGACATCCTAGCCTTGTCTCAAGGATTCTAGGAAGCTTGTTTATGATACTCCTTTTCTCCTTTCCTGCTCAACTAGCTGGCAGCTGCAGGTGTACCTGCTAGAACAAAAGAGGGAACTGTGCTGTAGTATTCCACTATGGTTTTAACCGTTTAACCCTTAGTTGTCCTGTAGATGTATTTTATTCTTCCACACCAACATTTCTGGTATGTTATTTGTGTCCTCCTTTGTGGAGACAGAACACAAGTATGTATTTAGTTGGTCAGCCATTTCTTTGTTCTCCATTATAAATTCCCCTGTTTCTGACTGTAAGGGACCTACATTTGTCTTCACCAATCTGTTTCTCTTCACATACCTATAGAAACCTTTACAGTCAGTTTTTATGTTCCCTGCAAGCTTACTATCATGCTCTATTTTCCCCTTCTTAATCAATCCCTTAGTCCTCCTTTGCTGAATTGTAAACTGCTCCCAATCCTCAGGTCTGTTGTTTTTTCTGGCCAATTTGTATGCCTCTTCCTTGCATCTAATACTCTCTCTAATTTCCCTCGTAAGCCATGGTTTGGCCACCTTTCCTGTTTTACTTTTGCTCCAGACAGGAATAAACAATTGTTGCAGTTCACCCATGCGCTCTTTGAATGTTTGCCATTGCCTATCCAACGTCATCCCTTTGAGCAACGTTTCCCAATCCATCATAGCCAACTCGCGCCTCATACCATCGTAGTTTCCTTTATTAAGCTTCAAGACCCAAGTCTCAGAATCAACCACGTCACTCTCCATCTTGATGAAGAATTCTATCATATTATGGTCGCTCATCCCCAAGGGGCCTCGCACAAGTAGATTGCCAATTATTCCTTTCTCATTACACAATACCCAGTCGAGGATGGGCTGTTCTCTCGTTGCTTCCTCAAAACACTGGTCCAGAAAAACATCCCATATACACTCCAGGAATTGGTCCTCTATGTTACTAATTTGATTTGCCCAATCTATATGCAGATTAAGGTGACCCATAATTACAGATGTTCCTTTATTACATGCGTCTCTAATTTCCTGCTTAATGCCATTCCCAACATCACCACTACAGTTTGGGGGTCTATATACAACCCCCACTAATGTTTTTTGCCCCTTAGTGTTTCTCAGCTCTACCCATACAGATTCCACATCGTCGGAGCTAATGTCTTTCCTCACTATTGCGTTAATTTCCTCTTTAACCAGCAATGCAACTCCACCACCTTTTCCTTATTGTCTGTCCTTCCTAAATACTGAATACCCCTGGATGTTGAGTTCCCTTCTTGCAGCCATGTCTCCGTAATTCCGACTATATCATACCTGTTTACATCTATTTGCGTGGTTAATTTATCCACTTTATGCGAATGCTCCTCGCATTAATGCTCAAAGCCTTAAGGCTTGCCTTTTTAACATTACTTGTCCCGTTCCCACTATTTTTCACTGAGGCCCTGTTTGATTCTTGCCCTTGATTTCTCTGACTATCACTTTTCTTATTCCGCTTTCTGTCTTTTGTTCTTGTCTTTGATTCCCCTTTCTCTGACTCCTTGCATAGGTTCCCGTCCCCCTGCCATTTTAGTTTAAATCCTCCCCAACCACTCTAGCAAATGTTCCCCCTAGGACATCAGTCCCAGTCCTGTCTAGGTGTAACCCGTCCGGTTTGTACTGGTCCCACCTCCACCAGAACCGGTCCCAATGTCCCAGGAATCTGAAACCCTCCACTTCACACCATCTCTTCAACCACATATTCATCTGATGTATCCTGCTATTTCTACACTGACTGGTACATGGCACTGGTGGTAATCCTGAAATCACTACCTTTGGGGTCGTACTTATCAACTTACTTCCTAACTCCATATATTCTGCTTTTTGGATCTCATCCCTTTTCTCACCTATGTCGTTTGTACCAATGTGCACCACGACCACTGGGTGTTCACCCTCCCCCTTCAGAATGTCCTCTAGCCGCTCTGAGACATCCTCGACCCGAGCACCAGGGAGGCAACATACCATCCTGGAGTCTCGTTTGCAGCCACAGAAATGCCTCTCTATTCCCCTTACAATTGAATCCCCTGTAGCTGTTGCATTCCCACACATTTTACTCCTCCCCGGTGCAGCCCAGGCAACCATGGTGCAACAAATTTGGCTGTTGCTGCTTTCTCCTGAGAGGCCATTCCCCCCCCAACAGTATCCAAAGCGGTATACCTGTTTTGCAGAGGAATAGCCACAGGAGATTCCTGCACTGCCTGCCTAGTCCCCTTGCTTTGCCTTGTGGTCACCCATTCCCTTCCTGCCTGTGGACTCTTACCCTACGGTGTGACCACCTCTCTATACGTCCCTATCCACGATACTCTCCACCTGGCGGATGCTCCACCGTGTCCCCAGCCGCCGCTCCAGCTCCAAATCCCCGGCTTCCAGGAGCTGCAGCTGGAGACACTTCCCGCACACAGGCTGGTCCCGGGCACTGGAAACGTGCCCGGCTTCCCACATAGAGCAGGATGAGCACACCACGGCTTTGAGCTCTCCTGCCATGACTGACCCCTTTAAATTAAATTAAACCTTTTGGAAGATACTTAATATCAAATAATATCAATTACTCTCGGGCCCTTCTTCCCTGCTCCTCGCTGTTACAGAATATAGTCCTTACAAACGATGAACCACAAAATAAGATCTTAAACACTCTCAGCAATAAAAGTAGTAAACGCTGCCCCGGCCGCACTCATTGTCCTCGAAGGATCACCTCGTTCCCGCCTCACTGAACTCCCTTAGTGACCTTTGCTCCCGCTCAACTCCCGGCTCCTCTCGCGCTTCACTTCAACTGACACAGAGCGCGCAGGGGGCGGGGTCACACAGAGCGGGCTGGGGGCAGTGTCACACTGAGCGGGCAGGGGGCGGGGTGACACAGAGCGGGAAGGGGGCGGGGTCACACAGAGCGCGCACGTGGACGGGGTGCCAGAGAGCGGGAAGGGGCGGGGTGACAGAGAGCGGGAAGGGGGCGGGGTGACACGAATGGGGCAGGGGGCGGGGTCACACAGAGCGCGCACGTGGATGGGGTGCCAGAGAGCGGGAAGGGGGCGGGGTGACAGAGAGCGGGAAGGGGGCGGGGTGACAGGGAGCGGGAAGGGGGCGGGGTGACACGAAAGGGGCAGGGGGCGGGGTGATAAGGTGCAGGAAGGGGGCGAGGCCACACAGAGCGTGCAGGGGGCGGGGTGAGAGAGACTTGATGAGGGATATTGAGAGAGAGACACACAGAGAGAGATGGTGAGAGAGATTGAGAGAGGCAGAGAGAGAGAGATGGTGAGAGAGATTGAGAGAGAGGAAGAGAGAGAGATGGTGAGAGAGATTGAGAGAGAGACACACAGAGAGAGATGGTGACAGAGATTGAGATAGAGGGAGACAGAGAGATGGTGAGAGAGATTGAGAGAGAGGGAGACAGAGAGAGAGATGGTGAGAGAGATTGAGAGAGAGGGAGAGAGAGATGGTGAGAGAGATTGAGAGAGAGAGAGTCAGAGAGAGAGATGGTGAGAGAGATTGAGAGAGAAGGAGACAGAGAGAGAGATGGTGAGAGAGATTGAGAGAGAGGGAGACAGAGAGAGAGATGGTGAGAGAGATTGAGAGAGAGGGAGAGAGAGAGAGAGATGGTGAGGGAGATTGAGATAGAGGGAGACAGAGAGATGGTGAGAGAGATTAAGAGAGAGAGGGAGATAGAGAGGGAGATGGTGAGAGAGATTGAGAGACAGGGAGACAGAGAGAGAGATGGTGAGAGAGATTGAGAGAGAGGGAGACAGAGAGAGAGATGGTGAGAGAGATTGAGAGAGAGGGAGACAGAGAGAGAGATGGTGAGAGAGATTGAGAGAGAGAGGGAGACAGAGAGAGAGATGGTGAGAGAGATTGAGAGAGAGATGGAGACAGAGAGAGAGATGGTGAGAGAGATTGAGAGAGGCAGAGAGAGAGAGATGGTGAGAGAGATTGAGAGAGAGGGAGAGAGAGAGAGATGGTGAGAGAGATTGAGAGAGAGGAGAGAGAGAGATGGTGAGAGAGATTGAGAGAGAGAGAGACAGAGAGATGGTGAGAGAGATTGAGAGAGAGAGAGTCAGAGAGAGAGATGGTGAGAGAGATTGAGAGAGAGGGAGAGAGAGAGATGGTGAGAGAGATTGAGAGAGAGGGAGAGAGAGAGATGGTGAGAGAGATTGATAGAGGGAGAGAGAGAGATGGTGAGAGAGATTGAGAGAGAGGGAGACAGAGAGAGAGATGGTGAGAGAGATTGAGAGAGAGGGAGACAGAGAGAGAGATGGTGAGAGAAATTGAGAGAGAGGGAGAGAGAGAGAGAGATGGTGAGGGAGATTGAGATAGAGGGAGACAGAGAGATGGTGAGAGAGATTGAGAGAGAGAGGGAGACAGAGAGAGAGATGGTGAGAGAGATTGAGAGAGAGAGGGAGACAGAGAGAGAGATGGTGAGAGAGATTGAGAGAGGCAGAGAGAGAGAGATGGTGAGAGAGATTGAGAGAGAGGGAGAGAGAGAGAGATGGTGAGGGAGATTGAGAGAGAGGGAGAGAGAGA
The DNA here is from genome assembly GCF_964194155.1 of Cetorhinus maximus. Classification (NCBI taxonomy): domain Eukaryota; kingdom Metazoa; phylum Chordata; class Chondrichthyes; order Lamniformes; family Cetorhinidae; genus Cetorhinus; species Cetorhinus maximus. The sequence goes on from NW_027599623.1 coordinate 21,633, forward strand.
GATGGTGAGAAAGATTGAGAGAGAGAGAGACAGAGAGAGAGATGGTGAGAGAGATTGAGAGAGAGGGAGAGAGAGAGAGATGGTGAGGGAGATTGAGATAGAGGGAGACAGAGAGATGGTGAGAGAGATTGAGAGAGAGAGGGAGACAGAGAGAGAGATGGTGAGAGAGATTGAGAGAGGCAGAGAGAGAGAGATGGTGAGAGAGATTGAGAGAGAGGGAGAGAGAGAGAGATGGTGAGAGAGATAGAGAGAGAGGAGAGAGAGAGATGGTGAGAAAGATTGAGAGAGAGAGAGACAGAGAGATGGTGAGAGAGATTGAGAGAGAGAGAGACAGAGAGAGAGATGGTGAGAGAGATTGAGAGAGAGAGGGAGATAGAGAGAGAGATGGTGAGAGAGATTGAGAGAGAGAGGGAGACAGAGAGAGAGATGGTGAGAGAGATTGATAGAGAGGGAGACAGAGAGAGAGATGGTGAGAGAGATTGAGAGAGAGAGACAGAGAGAGAGATGGTGAGAGAGATTGAGAGAGAGAGGGAGACAGAGAGAGAGATGGTGAGAGAGATTGAGAGAGAGGGAGACAGAGAGATGGTGAGAGAGATTGAGAGAGAGAGGGAGACAGAGAGATGGTGAGAGAGATTGAGAGAGAGGGAGAGAGAGAGATGGTGAGAGCGATTGAGAGAGAGGGAGAGAGAGAGATGGTGAGAGAGATTGAGAGAGACAGGGAGATAGAGAGAGATGGTGAGAGAGATTGAGAGAGAGAGGGAGACAGAGAGAGAGATGGTGAGAGAGATTGAGAGAGAGAGGGAGACAGAGAGAGAGATGGTGAGAGAGATTGAGAGAGAGGGGGACAGAGAGAGAGATGGTGAGAGAGATGGAGAGAGGGAGACAGAGAGATGGTGAGAGAGATTGAGAGAAAGAGGGAGACAGAGAGAGAGATGGTGAGAGAGATTGAGAGAGAGGGAGACAGAGAGATGGTGAGAGAGATTGAGATTGAGAGAGGGAGGGAGACAGAGAGAGAGATGGTGAGAGAGATTGAGAGAGGGAGACAGAGAGAGAGATGGTGAGAGAGATTGAGAGAGGGAGACAGAGAGAGAGATGGTGAGAGAGATTGAGACAGGGAGACAGAGAGAGAGATGGTGAGAGAGATTGAGATAGAGGGAGACAGAGAGATGGTGAGAGAGATTGAGAGAGAGGGAGACAGAGAGAGAGATGGTGAGAGAGATTGAGAGAGAGGGAGACAGAGAGAGAGATGGTGAGAGAGATTGAGAGAGAGGGAGAGAGAGATTGAGAGAGAGGGAGAGAGAGAGAGCTGGTGAGGGAGATTGAGATAGAGGGAGACAGAGAGATGGTGAGAGAGATTGAGAGAGAGAGGGAGATAGAGAGAGAGATGGTGAGAGAGATTGAGAGAGAGAGGGAGACAGAGAGAGAGATGGTGAGAGAGATTGAGAGAGAGAGGGAGACAGAGAGAGAGATGGTGAGAGAGATTGAGAGAGAGAGGGAGACAGAGAGAGAGATGGTGAGAGAGATTGAGAGAGGGAGAGAGAGAGAGATGGTGAGAGAGATTGAGAGAGAGGGAGAGAGAGAGAGATGGTGAGAGAGATTGAGAGAGAGGGAGAGAGAGAGATGGTGAGAGAGATTGAGAGAGAGAGAGACAGAGAGATGGTGAGAGAGATTGAGAGAGAGAGAGACAGCGAGAGAGATGGTGAGAGAGATTGAGAGAGAGAGGGAGACAGAGAGAGAGATCGTGAGAGAGATTGAGAGAGAGAGGGAGACAGAGAGACAGATGGTGAGAGAGATTGAGAGAGAGGGAGACAGAGAGAGAGATGGTGAGAGAGATTGACAGAGAGAGGGAGACAGAGAGAGAGATGGTGAGAGAGATTGAGAGAGAGATGGAGACGGAGAGAGAGATGGTGAGAGAGATTGAGAAAGGCAGAGAGAGAGAGATGGTGAGAGAGATTGAGAGAGAGGGAGAGAGAGAGAGATGGTGAGAGAGATTGAGAGAGAGGAGAGAGAGAGATGGTGAGAGAGATTGAGAGAGAGAGAGACAGAGAGATGGTGAGAGAGATTGAGAGAGAGACACACAGAGAGAGATGGTGAGAGAGATTGAGAGAGAGAGAGTCAGAGAGAGAGATGTGAGAGAGATTGAGAGAGAGGAGAGAGAGAGATGGTGAGAGAGATTGAGAGAGAGGGAGAGAGAGAGATGGTGAGAGAGATTG
>NW_027599624.1:0-23838 GCF_964194155.1 Cetorhinus maximus
TGTGTGTGTCCCTCAGTCTGTGTCTGTGTTGTGGGGGGGGTCCTGGTCTGTGTGTGTCTCCCTCAGTCTGTGTGTGTGTGTGTCTCCCTCAGTCTGTGTGTGTGTGTGTCTCCCTCAGTCAGTGTGTGTGTGTGTGTCCCTCGGTCTGTGTGTGTGTCACCCTCAGTGTGTGTGTGTGTCCCTCACTGTGTGTGTGTATGTGTCCCCCACAGTCTGTGTGTGTCCCTCAGTCTGTGTTTGTGTCCCTCCGTCTGTATGTGTGTCCCTATGTCTGCCTGTGTCTGTGTGTGTGTCCCTCCGTCTGTGTGTGTGTCCTTCCGTGTGTGTGTGTGTCCCCCCTTCCTTGTGTGTGTGTGTCTTTCCGTGTGTGTGTGAGTACTTCCGTGTGTGTGTGTGTGTGTTGTCTTCCGTGTGTGTTGTCTTCCGTGTGTGTTGTCTTCCGTGTGTGTGTGTGTCCAACAGTCTGTGTGTGCGCGTGTGTCCCTCAGTCTGTGTGTGTGTGAGAGTCCCTCAGTCTGTGTGTGTGTGTGTGTGTCCCTCAGTCAGTGTGCGTGTGTGTGTGTCCCTCAGTCTATGTACGTGTGTGTGTGTCCCTCAGTCTGTGTGCGTGTGTGTGTGTCCCTCAATCTGTGTGCGTGTGTGTGTGTCCCTCAGTCTGTGTGCGTGTGTGTGTGTCCCTCAGTCTGTGTGTGTGTATGAGTGTGAGTCCCTCAGTCTGTGTGCGTGTGTGTGTGTGTCCCTCAGTCTGTGTGCGTGTGTGTGTCCCTCAGTCTGTGTGCGTGTGTGTGTCCCTCAGTCTGTGTGCGTGTGTGTGTCCCTCAGTCTATGTGTGTGTGTGTGTCCATCAGTCTGTGTGCGTGTGTGTGTCCCTCAGTCTGTGTGCATGTGTGTGTGTGCCCCTCAGTCTGTGTGTGTGTGTCTGTTTGTGTGTGTGTATGTGTCTGTTTGTGTGTGTCGCTCATTCTGTGTGTGTCGCTCATTCTGTGTGTGTCGCTCATTCTGTGTGTGTCGCTCATTCTGTGTGTGTCCCTCATTCTGTGTGTGTGTGTCCCTCAGTCTGTGTGTGTATGCGCGTGTGTCCCTCAGTTTTTGTGTATGTGTGTGTACCTCAGTCAGTGTGTGCGTGTGTGTGTGTCCCTCAGTCAGTGTGTGCGTGTGTGTGTCCCCGTCAGTCTGTGCGTGTTTGTGTGAGTCCCCCGCGGTCTGTGCGTGTGTGTCTGTTTGTGTGTGTGGGTCCTGGTGTGTGTGTGTGTGTCCCTCAGTCTGTGCGTGTGTGTGTGTGTCCCTCAGTCTGTGTGTGTGCGTGTGTGTGTCCCCCTCAGTCTGTGCGTGTTTGTGTGAGTCCCCCGCGGTCTGTGCGTGTGTGTCTGTTTGTGTGTGTGGGTCCTGGTGTGTGTGTGTGTGTCCCTCAGTCTGTGCGTGTGTGTGTGTGTCCCTCAGTCTGTGTGTGTGTGTGTGTGTGTGTGTGTGTGTGTGTGTGTGTGTGTCCCTCAGTCTTTGTGTGTGTGTCCCTTAGTCTGTGTGTGCGTGTGTGTGTCCCGCAATCTGTGTGTGTGTCCCGCAATCTGTGTGTGTGTCCCGCAATCTGTGTGTGTGTGTCCCCCAGTCTGTGTGTGTGTGTCCCCCAGTCTGTGTATGTGCGTCCCCCAGTCTGTGTGTGTGTGTCCCTCAGTCTGTGTGTGTGTGTGTGTCCTTCCCAATCTATGTGTGTGTGTGTCCATCCCGGTCTATGTGTTTGTGTGTGTGTCCGTCCTGGTCTATGTGTGTGTGTGTGTGTGTGTGTGTGTGGCCCTCATTCTGTGTGTGTGTGTGTGTGTCCCTCAGTCTGTGTGTGTATGCGCGTGTGTCCCTCAGTTTTTGTGTATGTGTGTGTACCTCAGTCCGTGTATGTGTGTCCCTCAGTCTGTGCGTGTGTGTGTGTCCCTCAGTCTGTGCGTGTTTGTGTGTGTGTCCCCCTCAGTCTGTGCGTGTGTGTCTGTTTGTGTGTGTGTGTCTGTTTGTGTGTGTGTCTGTCTGTTTGTGTGTGTCTGTCTGTTTGTGTGTGTGGGTCCTGGTGTGTGTGTGTGTCCCTCAGTCTGTGCGTGTGTGTGTGTGTCCCTCAGTCTGTGCGTGTGTGTCCCTTGGTCCGTGTGTGTGTGTCCCCCTCAGTCTGTGTGTGTGTGTGTCCCTCAGTCTTTGTGTGTGTGTCCCTTAGTCTGTGTGTGTGTGTGTGTCCCACAATCTGTGTGTGTGTGTCCCACAATCTGTGTGTGTGTGTCCCACAATCTGTGTGTGTGTGTCCCACAGTCTGTGTGTGTGTGTCCCACAGTCTGTGTGTGTGTCCCCCAGTCTGTGTGTGTGTGTTCCCCAGTCTGTGTGTGTGTGTTCCCCAGTCTGTGTGTGTGTCCCTCAGTCTGTGTGTGTGTGTCCCCCAGTCTGTGTGTGTGTGTCCCCCAGTCTGTGTGTGTGTGTCCCTCAGTCTGTGTGTGTGTGTCCCGCAGTCTGTGTGTGTGTGTGTCCGTCCCGGTCTATGTGTTTGTGTGTCCGTCCCGGTCTATATGTGTGTGTGTGTGTGGCCCCCATTCTGTGTGTGTGTGTGTGTGTGTGTGTGTGTGTGTGGTGTGTGTGTGTGTGTGTCGCCTCCGCCTGCGTGTGTGTGTGTATCGCCTGTGTGTGTCGCCTCCGCCTGCGTGTGTGTGTGTCCTCCTCCATCTGCGTGTGTGTGTCCGTGTCCATCCATGTGTGTGTGTACTTCCGTGCGTGTGTGTGCCTGTGTGCGTCCTTCCGTGTGTGTGTGTGTGTGTGTGTCTCTGTGTGTCCCACTGTATGTGTGTGTGTTCTTCCGTGCGTGCGTGTGTCCTTCCGTGCGTGTGTGTGTGTTCTTCCGTGCGTGCGTGTGTGTGTGTCCCTCAGTCTGTGTGTGTGTGTCCCTCAGTCTGTGTGTCTGTGTGTGTGTCCCTCAGTCTGTGCGTGTATGTGTCCCTCAGTCTGTGCGTGTGTGTCTGTGTCCCTCAGTCTGTGTGTGTGTCCCTCGGTCAGTGTGTGTGTGTGTCCCTCGGTCAGTGTGTGTGTGTGTCCCTCAGCCTGTGTGTGTGTGTCCCTCAGCCTGTGTGTCTGGACCTCCGTCTGCGTGTGTGTGTCCTTCCGTGTGTGTGTGTGTGTGTGTGTGTGTCCTTCCATGTGTGTGTGTGTCCTGTGTGTGTGTGTGTGTCGCGTATGTGTATGTGTCTTTCCGTGTGCGTGTGTATGGGTCCTTCCGTGTGTATGTGCGTCCTTCCGTGCGTGTGTGTCCTTCCGTGCGTGTGTCCTTGTGTGTGTGTGTGTGTGTGTGTGTCTCCTTTCGTGTCCTTCCGTGTGTGTGTCCTTCCGTGTGTGTGTCCTTCCGTGTGTGTGTGTGTCCTTCCGTGTGTTTGTGTCTTTCCGTGTGTTTGTGTGTCCTTTAGTGTGTTTGTGTGTCTGTGTCCCTCCGTGCGTGTGTCCTTCCGTGCGTGTGTGGCTTCCATGTGTTTGTGTGTCCTTCCGTGCGTGTGTGTGTGTGTGTGTGTGTGTGTGTGTGTCCTTCCGTGCGTGTGTGTGTGTGTCCTTCCGTGCGTGTGTGTGTGTCCTTCCGTGTGTGTGTGTGTGTGTGTCCTTCCGTGTGTGTGTGTGTGTCCTTCCGTGTGTTTGTGTGTCCTTCCGTGCGTGTGTGTGTCCTTCCGTGTGTGTGTGTCCTTCCGCATGTGTGTGTCCTTCCGTGTGTGTGTGTGTGTGTCCTTCCATGTGTGTGTGTGTCCTTCCATGTGTGTGTGTCCTTCCGCATGTGTGTGTCCTTCCGTGTGTGTGTGTGTGTGTGTGTGTCCTTCCGTGTGTTTGTGTCCTTCCGTGTATTTGTGTGTCTGCGTCCTTCCGTGCGTATGAGGTGTCCTTCCGTGTGTGTGTGCGCATCCTTCCATGTGTCTGTGTGCGCGCCTCCTTCCATGTGTGTGTGTGTGTGCGCCTCCTTCCGTGTGTGTGTGTGTGCGCCTCCTTCCGTGTGTGTGTGCGCGCGCCCCCTTTCGTGTGTGTGTGTCCTTACATGTGTGTGTGTGTCCTTCCGTGCGTGTGTATCCTTCCGTGCGTGCGTGTGTGTGTGTGTGTGTCCTTCCGTGCGTGTGTGTGTGTGTGTGTGTCCTTCCGTGCGTGTGTGTGTGTCCTTCCGTGTGTGTGTGTGTCCTTCCGTGTGTGTGTGTTCTTCCGTGTGTGTGTGTGTGTGTCCTTCTGCGCGCGCGTGTGTGTGTCCTTCCGTATGTGTTTGTGTGTCCTTCCGTGCGTGTGTGTCCTTCCGTGCGTGTATGTCCTTCTGTGCGTGTACTTCCACGTGTATGTGTGTGTCCTTCTGTATGTGTGTGTCCTTCCGTATGTGTGTGTGTCCTTCCGTATGTGTGTGTGTGTCCTTCCGTATGTGTGTGTCCTTCCGTATGTGTGTGTGTCCTTCCATATGTGTGTGTCCTTCCGTGTGTGTGTGTGTGTGTGTGTGTGTCCTTCCGTGTGTGCGTGTGCCCTACCGTGTGTGTGTCCTTGTGTGTGTGTGTCTTTCTGTGTGTGTGTGTATGTTTGCGTCCTTCCATGTGTGTGCGTGTGTCCTTCCGTATGTGTGCGTGTGTCCTTCCATGTGTCTGCGTGAGTCCTTCCATGTGTGTGTGTCTCCTTCCGTGTGTGTGTGTGTGTGTGTGTGTGTGTGTGTGTCTTTCCGTGTGTGTGTGGGTCCTTCCGTGTGTGTGTGCGTCCTTGTGTGTGTGTGTGTGTGCGTCCTTGTGTGTGTGTGTTATCCTTCCGTATGTGTGTGTCCATCTGTGTGTGTGTCCATCCGTGTGTGCGTGTATCCTACCGTGTGTGTGCGTGTATCCTGTGTGTGCGTGTGTCCTTCCGTATGTGTGCGTGTGTCTGCATGTGTCCTTCCGTGTGTGTGTTTCCTTCCGTGCGCATGTGTGTGTGTCCTTCCGTACGTGTGTGTGTGTGTGTATGTGTCCTTCTGTGCGTGTGTGTGTGTGTCCTTCCGTGCGTATGTGTGTGTCCTTCCGTGCGTGTGTGTGTCCTTCCGTGTGTGTGTGTTCTTCCGTGCGTGTGTGTGTGTTCTTCCGTGCGTGCGTGTGTGTTCTTCCATGCGTGTGTGTGTGTGTCCCTCAGTCTGTGTGTGTGTGTCCCTCAGTCTGTGTGTGTGTGTCCCTCAGTCTGTGTGTGTGTGTCCCTCAGTCTGTGCGTGTGTGTGTCCTTCCGTGTGTGTGTGTATCCTCCCGTGTGTGTGTGTGTCCTGTGTGTATGTGTGTGTCGCGTATGTGTATGTGTCTTTCCGTGTGCATGTGTATGGGTCCTTCCGTGTGTATGTGCGTCCTTACGTGCGTGTGCGTCCTTCCGTGCGTGTGCGTCCTTCCGTGCGTGTGCGTCCTTCCGTGTGTGTGTCCTTCCATGTGCGTGTGTGTCTTTCCGTGTGTTTGTGTGTCTGCGTCCTTCCATGCGTATGTGTGTCCTTCCGTGCGTGTGTGTCCTTCCGTGCATGTGTGTCCTTCAGTGCGTGTGTGTGCGTGTGTCCTTCCGTGTCTGCGTGTGTCCTTCCGTGTGTGTGTGTGTGTGTCCTTCCGTGTGTGTGTGTGTGTGTGTGTGTCCTTCCGTGTGAGTGTGTGTGCGTCCTGTGTGTGTCCTTCTGCGCGCATGTGTGTGTCCTTCCATGTGTATGTGTGTCCTTCCGTGTGTTTGTGTGTCTGCGTCCTTCCGTGCGTATGTGTGTCCTTCCGTGCGTGTGTGTCCTTCCGTGCGTGTGTGTGTCCTTCCGTATGTCTGCGTGTGTCCTTCCGTGTGTCTGCGTGTGTCCTTCCTTCTGTCTGCGTGTGTCTTTCCATCTGTGTGTGTGTCCCGTGTGTGTATGTGTCTTTCCGTGTGCGTGGGTCCTTCCGTGTGTGTGTGTCCTTGTGTGTGTGTGTGTGTGCGTCCTTGTGTGTATGTGTGCGTCCTTCCGTGTGTGTGTGTGCGTCCTTTCATGTGTGCGTGTGCTTGTGTGTGTGTGTCTTTCCGTGCGTGTGTGTTTGTCCTTCAATGTGTGTGTGCGTGTCTGTCTGGGTATATATCCTTCTGTTTGTGTGTGTCCTTCCATGTGTGTGTGTGTCCTTCCCTGTGTGTGTGTGTGTCCTGTGTGTGTGTGTCTTTCCGTGCGTCTGTGTGTGTGTCTTTCCGTGCATCTGTGTGTGTACTTCCATGTGTGTTTGTGTCATGCCGTGTGCATAATTCCGTGTGTGTGTGTCCTTCAGAGTGTGTGTGTGTGTGTGTGTGTGTGTGTGTGTGTGTTCTTCCGTTTGTGTGTGTCCTTCCATCCGTGTGTGTGTGTTCTTCCATGTGTGTGTGTGTCCGTCCTTCCATGTGTGTGTGTGTGTGTGTCCTTCCGTGTGTGTGTGTCCTTCCGTATGTGTTTGTGTGTCCTTCCGTGCGTATGTGTGTCCTTCCGTGCGTATGTGTGTCCTTCCGTGCGTGTGTGTCCTTCCGTGCGTGTATGTCCTTCCGTGCGTGTACTTCCGCGTGTATGTGTGTGTCCTTCCGTATGTGTGTGTGTCCTTCCGTATGTGTGTGTGTCCTTCCGTATGTGTGTGTGTCCTTCCGTATGTGTGTGTGTCCTTCCGTATGTGTGTGTGTGTCCTTCCATATGTGTGTGTCCTTCCGTATGTGTGCGTGTGTCTGCATGTGTCCTTCCGTGTGTGTGTTTCCTTCCGTGCGCATATGTGTGTGTCCTTCCGTACGTGTGTGTGTGTGTGTGTATGTGTCCTTCTGTGCATGTGTGTGTGTGTCCTTCCGTGCGTATGTGTGTGTCCTTCCGTGCGTGTGTGTGTCCTTCCGTGTGTGTGTGTGTTCTTCCGTGCGTGTGTGTGTGTTCTTCCGTGCGTGTGTGTGTGTTCTTCCGTGCGTGCGTGTGTGTTCTTCCATGCGTGTGTGTGTGTGTCCCTCAGTCTGTGTGTGTGTGTCCCTCAGTCTGTGCGTGTGTGTGTCTTTCCGTGTGTGTGTATCCTCCCGTGTGTGTGTGTCCTGTGTGTATGTGTGTGTCGCGTATGTGTATGTGTCTTTCCGTGTGCATGTGTATGGGTCCTTCCGTGTGTATGTGCGTCCTTACGTGCGTGTGCGTCCTTCCGTGCGTGTGCGTCCTTCCGTGTGTGTGTCCTTCCGTGTGTGTGTCCTTCCGTGTGTGTGTCCTTCCGTGTGTGTGTCCTTCCGTGTGTGTGTGTGTCTTTCCGTGTGTTTGTGTGTCTTTCCGTGTGTTTGTGTGTCTGCGTCCTTCCATGCGTATGTGTGTCCTTCCGTGCGTGTGTGTCCTTCCATGCATGTGTGTCCTTCAGTGCGTGTGTGTGCGTGTGTCCTTCCGTGTCTGCGTGTGTCCTTCCGTGTGTGTGTGTGTGTGTGTCCTTCCGTGTGTGTGTGTGTGTGTGTCCTTCCGTGTGAGTGTGTGTGTGTCCTTCTGTGTGTGTCCTTCTGCGCGCATGTGTGTGTCCTTCCATGTGTATGTGTGTCCTTCCGTGTGTTTGTGTGTCTGCGTCCTTCCGTGCGTATGTGTGTCCTTCCGTGCGTGTGTGTTCTTCCGTGCGTGTGTGTTCTTCCGTGCGTGTGTGTCCTTCCGTGCGTGTGTGTGTCCTTCCGTATGTCTGCGTGTGTCCTTCCGTGTGTCTGCGTGTGTCCTTCCTTCTGTCTGCGTGTGTCTTTCCATCTGTGTGTGTGTCCCGTGTGTGTATGTGTCTTTCCGTGTGCGTGGGTCCTTCCGTGTGTGTGTGTCCTTGTGTGTGTGTGTGTGTGCGTCCTTGTGTGTATGTGTGCGTCCTTCCGTGTGTGTGTGTGTGTGCGTCCTTCCATGTGTGCGTGTGCTTGTGTGTGTGTGTCTTTCCGTGCGTGTGTGTTTGTCCTTCAATGTGTGTGTGTGTCTGTCTGGGTATATATCCTTCTGTTTGTGTGTGTCCTTCCATGTGTGTGTGTGTCCTTCCCTGTGTGTGTGTGTGTCTTTCCGTGCGTCTGTGTGTGTGTCTTTCCGTGCGTCTGTGTGTGTGTCTTTCCGTGCATCTGTGTGTGTACTTCCATGTGTGTTTGTGTCATGCCGTGTGCATAATTCCGTGTGTGTGTGTCCTTCAGAGTGTGTGTGTGTGTGTGTGTGTGTTCTTCCGTTTGTGTGTGTCCTTCCATCCGTGTGTGTGTGTTCTTCCATGTGTGTGTGTGTGTGTCCTTCCATGTGTGTGTGTGTGTCCTTCCGTGTGTGTGTGTCCTTCCGTGTGTGTGTGTCCTTCCGTGTGTTTGTGTCTTTCCGTGTGTTTGTGTGTCCTTCCGTGTGTTCGTGTGTCTGCGTCCTTCCGTGCGTATGTGTGTCCTTCCGTGTGTATGTGTCCTTCCGTGCTTGTGTGTGTGTGTCCTTCCGTGTGTGTGTGTCCTTCCGTGTGTGTGTCCTTCCGTGTGTGTGTGTGTCCTTCCGTGTGTGTGTGTGTTCTTCCGTGTGAGTGTGTGTGTGTCCTGTGTGTGTCCTTCTGCACGCGTGTGTGTGTCCTTCCGTATGTGTGTGTCCTTCCGTGTGTATGTGTGTCCTTCCGTGCGTATGTGTGCGCCTCCTTTCGTGTGTGTGCGTGCCTCCTTTCATCCGTGTGTGTGCGCGTCCTTCCGTGTGTGTGTGTGTGCGTGCGTGTCCTTCCGTGTGTGTGTGTGTCCTTCCATGTGTCTGTGTGGGTCCTTCCGTGTGTGTGTGCGTCCTTTGTGTGTGTGCGTCCTTGTGTGTGTGTTATCCTTCCGTACGTGTGTGTCCATCCGTTTGTGTGTCCATCCGTGTGTGCGTGTGTCCTACCGTGTGTGTGCGTGTATCCTTCCGTGTGTGCGTGTGTCCTTCCGTATGTGTGCGTGTCCTTCCGTGTGTCTGCGTGTATCCTTCCGTGTGTGTGTGTTTCCTTCCGTGCGCATGTGTGTGTGTCCTTCCGTACATGTGTGTGTGTATGTGTCCTTCTGTGCGTGTGTGTGTGTGTGTCCTTCCGTGCGTATGTGTGTGTCCTTCCGTGTGTGTGTGTGTTCTTCCGTGCGTGTGTGTGTGTGTTCTTCCATGCGTGTGTGTGTGTGTCCCTCTGTCTGTGTGTCCCTCAGTCTGTGTGTCTGTGTGTGTGTCCCTAAGTCTGTACGTGTGTGAGTCCCTCAGTCTGTGTGTGTGTCCCCCCTCGGTCAGTGTGTGTGTGTCCCTCGGTCTGTGTGTGTGTCCCTCAGCCTGTGTGTGTGTGTCCCTCAGCCTGTGTGTGTGGACCTCCGTCTGCGTGTGTGTGTCCTTCCGTGTGTTTGTGTGTCTGCGTCCTTCCGTGCGTATGTGTGCGCCTCCTTTCGTGTGTGTGCGCGCCTCCTTCCGTCCGTGTGTGTGCGCGTCCTTCCGTGTGTGTGTGCGCGTGTCCTTCCGTGTGTGCGTGTCCTTCCATGTGTGTGTGTCCTTCCGTGGGTGTGTGTGTGTCCTTCCGTATGTGTGTGTGTGTCCTTCCATGTGCGTGTCCTTCTGTGTGTGTGTGTGTCCTTCAGTGTGTGTGTGTCCTTCCGTGAGCGTGTGTGTCCTTCCGTGTGAGTGTGTGTGTCCTTCCGTGTGAGTGTGTGTGTCCTTCCGTGTGAGTGTGTGTCCTTCCATGTGTGTGTGTCCTTCAGTGTGTGTGTGTCCTTCAGTGTGTGTGTGTCCATCCGTGTGTGCGTGTGTCCTACCGTGTGTGTGCGTGTATCCTTCCGTGTGTGCGTGTGTCCTTCCGTATGTTTGCGTGTGTCCTTCCGTGTGTCTGCGTGTATCCTTCCGTGTGTGTGTGTTTCCTTCCGTGCGCGTGTGTGTGTATGTGTCCTTCTGTGCGTGTGTGTGTGTGTCCTTCCGTGCGTATGTGTGTGTCCTTCCATGTGTGTGTGTGTTCTTCCGTGCGTGTGTGTGTGTGTGTGTCCCTCAGTCTGTGTGTGTGTATCCCTCAGTCTGTGTGTCTGTGTGTGTGTCCCTCAGTCTGTGTGTGTGTCCCTCAGCCTGTGTGTGTGTGTCCCTCAGCCTGTGTGTGTGGACCTCCGTCTGCGTGTGTGTGTCCTTCCGTGTGTGTGTGTGTCCTTCCGTGTGTTGGTGTGTCGGCGTCCTTCCGTGCGTATGTGTGTGCCTCCTTTCGTGTGTGTGCGCGCCTCCTTCCGTCCGTGTGTGTGCGCGTCCTTCCGTGTGTGTGTGCGCGTGTCCTTCCGTGTGTGCGTGTCCTTCCATGTGTGTGTGTCCTTCCGTGGGTGTGTGTGTGTCCTTCCGTATGTGTGTGTGTGTCCTTCCATGTGCGTGTCCTTCCATGTGCGTGTCCTTCTGTGTGTGTGTGTGTCCTTCAGTGTGTGTGTGTGTGTGTCCTTCCGTGAGCGTGTGTGTCCTTCCGTGTGAGTGTGTGTGTCCTTCCGTGTGAGTGTGTGTCCTTCCATGTGTGTGTGTCCTTCAGTGTGTGTGTGTCCTTCAGTGTGTGTGTGTCCATCCGTGTGTGCGTGTGTCCTACCGTGTGTGTGTGTGTATCCTTCCGTGTGTGCGTGTGTCCTTCCGTATGTTTGCGTGTGTCCTTCCGTGTGTCTGCGTGTATCCTTCCGTGTGTGTGTGTTTCCTTCCGTGCGCATGTGTGTGTGATCTTCCGTACGTGTGTGTGTATGTGTCCTTCTGTGCGTGTGTGTGTGTGTGTCCTTCCGTGCGTATGTGTGTGTCCTTCCATGTGTGTGTGTGTTCTTCCGTGCGTGTGTGTGTGTGTGTGTCCCTCAGTCTGTGTGTGTGTATCCCTCAGTCTGTGTGTGTGTCCCTCAGTCTGTGTGTGTGTCCCTCAGCCTGTGTGTGTGTGTCCCTCAGCCTGTGTGTGTGGACCTCCGTCTGCGTGTGTGTGTCCTTCCGTGTGTGTGTGTGTCCTTCCGTGTGTTTGTGTGTCGGCGTCCTTCCATGCGTATGTGTGTGCCTCCTTTCGTGTGTGTGCGCGCCTCCTTCCGTCCGTGTGTGTGCGCGTCCTTCCGTGTGTGTGTGTGCGTGTCCTTCCGTGTGTGTCCTTCCATGTGTGTGTGTGTGTGTCCTTCCATGTGTCTTTCCGTGGGTGTGTGTGTGTCCTTCCGTATGTGTGTGTGTGTCCTTCCATGTGCGTGTCCTTCTGTGTGTGTGTGTCCTTCAGTGTGTGTGTGTGTCCTTCAGTGTGTGTGTGTGTCCTTCCGTGAGCGTGTGTGTCCTTCCGTGAGCGTGTGTGTCCTTCCGTGAGCGTGTGTGTCCTTCCGTGAGCGTGTGTGTCCTTCCGTGTGAGTGTGTGTTCTTCCGTGTGAGTGAGTGTCCTTCCATGTGTGTGTGTCCTTCAGTGTGTGTGTCCTTCCATGTGTGTGTGTGTCCTTCCGTGTGTGTGTGTGTGTATGTCCTTCCATGTGTGTGTGTGTGTGTGTGTCCTTCCGTGTGTGTGTGTGTCCTTCCGTGTGAGTGTGTGTGTGTCCTGTGTGTGTCCTTCTGCGCGCGTGTGTGTGTCCTTCCGTATGTGTGTGTGTGTGTCCTTCCGTGTGTATGTGTGTCCTTCCATGTGTTTGTGTGTCTGCGTCCTTCCGTGCGTATGTGTGCGCCTCCTTTCGTGTGTGTGCGCGCCTCCTTCCGTCCGTGTGTGTGCGCTTCCTTCCGTGTGTGTGTGTGCGTGTCCTTCCGTGTGTATGTCCTTCCATGTGTGTGTGTGTGTCCTTCCGTGTGTCTTTCCGTGGGTGTGTGTCCTTCCGTATGTGTGTGTGTCCTTCCGTATGTGTGTGTGTGTCCTTCCATGTGTGTGTCCTTCCGTGTGTGTGTGTGTATCCTTCAGTGTCTGTGTGTGTCCTTCCGTGAGCGTGTGTGTGTCCTTCCGTGAGCGCGTGTGTCCTTCCGTGAGCGTGTGTGTGTCCTTCCGTGTGAGTGTGTGTATTATACTTCCGTATGTGTGTGTCCTTCCGTGTGTGTGCGTGTGTGTGTCCTTCCGTGTGAGTGTGTGTGTTATCCTTCCGTATGTGTGTGTCCTTCCGTGCGTACGGGTATATCCTTCCTTGTGTGTGTGTGTGTGTGTCTTTCCATGTGTGTGTGTGTCTTTCCGTGTGTGTGTGGGTCCTTCCGTGAGTGTGTGTGGGTCCTTCCGTGTGTGTGTGCGTCCTTGTGTGTGTGTGTGTGTGTGTGTGTGTGTGTGTGTGTGTGTGTGTGTGTGTGTGTGTGTGTCCTTGTGTGTGTGTGTGTGTGTGCGTCCTTGTGTGTGTGTGTGTGTGCGTCCTTGTGTGTGTGTGTGTGTGCGTCCTTGTGTGTGTGTGTTATCCTTCCGTATGTGTGTGTCCATCCGTGTGTGTGTCCATCCGTGTGTGCGTGTGTCCTACCGTGTGCGTGCGTGTATCCTTCCGTGCGTGCGTGTGTCCTTCCGTGTGTCTGCGTGTGTCCTTCCGTGTGTGTGTGTGTCCTTCCGTGCGTATGTGTGTGTCCTTCCGTGTGTGTGTGTGTCCTTCCGTGTGTGTGTGTGTTCTTCCGTGCGTGTGTATGTGTTCTTCCGTGTGTGCGTGTGTGTTCTTCCATGTGTGTGAGTGTGTGCGTCCCTCAGTCTGTGTGTGTGTGTGTGTCCCTCAGTCTGTGTGTCTGTGTGTGTGTCCCTCAGTCTGTGCGTGTGTGTGTCCCTCAGTCTGTGCGTGTGTGTCTGTGTCCCTCAGTCTGTGTGTGTGTGTCCCTCGGTCAGTGTGTGTGTGTGTGTCGCTCAGTCTGTGTGCGTGTCCCTCAGCCTGTGTGTGTGTGTCCCTCAGCCTGTGTATGTGGACCTCCGTCTGCGTGTGTGTCCTTCCATGTGTGTGTGTGTCCTGTGTGTGTGTGTGTGTGTGTCGCGTATGTGTATGTGTCTTTCCGTGTGCGTGTGTATGGGTCCTTCCGTGTGTATGTGCGTCCTTCCGTGCATGTGTGTCCTTCCGTGCGTGTGTCCTTGAGTGTGTGTGTGTGTGTCTCCTTCCGGGTGTGTGTCTTTCCGTGTGTGTGTGTGTCCTTCCGTGTGTTTGTGTCTTTCCGTATGTTTGTGTGTCCTTCTGTGTGTTTGTGTGTCTGCGTCCTTCCATGCGTGTGTGTGTCCTTCAGTGCGTGTGTGTCCTTCCGTGCGTGTGTCCTTCCGTGCGTGTGTGTCCTTCCGTGCGTGTGTGTGTGTGTGTCCTTCCGTGTGTGTGTCCTTCCGTGTGTGTGTGTGTCCTTCTGTGTGAGTGTGTGTGTCCTGTGTGTGTCCTTCTGCGCGCGCGTGTGTGTCCTATGTGTGTCCTTCTGCGCGCGCGTGTGTGTCCTTCCGTATGTGTGTGTGTGTGTCCTTCCGCGTGTGTGTGTGTCCTTCCGCGTGTGTGTGTCCTTCCGCGTGCGTGTGTGTCCTTCCGCGTGTGTGTGTGTGTCCTTCCGCGTGTGTGTGTGTCCTTCCGCGTGTATGTGTGTCCTTCTGTATGTGTGTGTGTGTGTCCTTCCGTGTATTTGTGTGTCTGCGTCCTTCCGTGCGTATGTGTGTCCTTCCGTGTATTTGTGTGTCTGCGTCCTTCCGTGCGTATGTGTGTCCTTCCGTGTGTGTGTGCGCATCCTTCCATGTGTCTGTGTGCGCGCCTCCTTCCCTGTGTGTGTGGGAGTGCCTCCTTCCGTGTGTGTGTGTGTGTGTGTCCTTCCGTGTGTGTGTGTGTGTGTGTGTCGTTCCTTGTGTGTGTGTCCTTACGTGTGTGTGTGTGTCCTTCCATGTGTGTGTGTCCTTCCGTGTGAGTGTGTGTGTCCTGTGTGTGTCCTTCTGCACGCGTGTGTGTCCTTCCGTATGTGTGTGTGTGTGTGTCCTTCCGTGTGTATGTGTCCTTCCGTGCATGTGTGTCTTTCCATGCGTGTGTGTGTGTCCTTCCGTGTGTGTTTGTGTGTCCTTCCGTATGTGTGTGTCCTTCCGTGTGTGTGTGTCCTTCCGTGTGTGTCCTTCCATATGTGCGGGTGTGTCCTTCCGTATGTGCGTGTGTGTGTCCTTCCGTATGTGTGTGTGTGTGTGTCCTTCCATGTGTTTGTGTGTCCTTCCGTGTGTTTGTGTGTCTGCGTCCTTCCGTGAGTATGTGTGTCCTTCCGTGTGTGTGCGCATCCTTCCATGTGTCTGTGTGCGCGCCTCCTTCCGTGTGCGTGTGCGTATCCTTCCGTGTGTGTGTCCTTCCATGTGTGTGTGTGTCCTTCCATGTGTGTGTGTGTCCTTCCGTGTGTCTTTCCGTGGGTGTGTGTGTGTCCTTCCGTGTGTGTGTGTGTCCTTCCGTGTGTGTCCTTCCGCGTGTGTGTGTGTGTGTCCTTCTGTATGTGTGTGTGTGTCCTTCCGTATGTGTGTGTGTGTGTCCTTCCGTATGTGTGTGTGTGTGTCCTTCCGTATGTGTGTGTGTGTCCTTCCGTATGTGTGTGTGTGTGTCCTTCCGTATGTGTGTGTGTGTGTCCTTCCGTGTGTTTGTGTGTCCTTCCGTGTGTTTGTGTGTCTGCGTCCTTCCGTGCGTATGTGTGTCATTCCGTGTGTGTGTGCGCATCCTTCCATGTGTCTGTGTGCGCGCCTCCTTCCGTGTGTGTGTGTGCGCGTCCTTCCGTGTGCTCGTCCTTCCGTGTGCGCGTCCTTCCGTGTGCGTGTCCTTCCGTGTGTGTGTGTCCTTCCGTGTGTGTGTCCTTCCGTGTGTGTGTGTGTGTCCTTCCGTGTGTGTGTGTGTCCTTCCATGTGTGTGTGTGTGTGTGTGTGCTTCCGTGTGTGTGTGTGTTATACTTCCGTGTGTTTGTGTGTCCTTCCGTGTGTTTGTGTGTCCTTCCGTGTGTTTGTGTGTCTGCATCCTTCCGTGCATATGTGTGTCCTTCCGTATGTGTGTGCACCCTTCCGTGTGTGTGTGCGCATCCTTCCATGTGTCTGTGTGCGTGCCTCCTTCCGTGTGTGTGTGTGCGTCTCCTTCCGTGTGTGTGTGTGCGCCTCCTTTCGTGTGTGTGTGCGTGCCTCCTTCCGTGTGTGTGTGTGTCCTTCCGTGTGTGTGTGTCCTTCCGTGTGTGTGTGTGTCCTTCCGTGTGTGTGTGTGTCCTTCCGTGTGTGTGTGTGTGTCCTTCCATGTGAGTGTGTGTGTCCTTCTGCGCACGTGTGTGTGTGTCCTTCCGTATGTGTGTGTGTGTGTCCTTCCGTGTGTATGTGTGTGTGTGTGTGTGTCCTTCCGTGTGTGTGTGTGTGTGTGTCCTTCCGTGTGTGTGTGTGTGTCCTTCCATGTGAGTGTGTGTGTGTCCTTCTGCGCGCGTGTGTGTCCTTCCGTATGTGTGTGTGTGTCCTTCCGTGTGTATGTGTGTCCTTCCGTGCGTATGTGTGTCATTCCGTGTGTGTGTGCGCATCCTTCCATGTGTCTGTGTGCGCGCCTCCTTCCGTGTGTGTGCGCGTCCTTCCATGTGTGTGTGTGTGTGCTTCCGTGTGTCTTTCCGTGGGGGTGTGTGTGTGTGTGTTATACTTCCGTGTGTTTGTGAGTCCTTCCGTGTGTTTGTGTGTCCTTCCGAGTGTTTGTGTGTCCTTCCGTGTGTTTGTGTGTCTGCATCCTTCCGTGCATATGTGTGTCCTTCCGTGTGTGTGTGTGCGCCCTTCCGTGTGTGTGTGCGCATCCTTCCATGTGTCTGTGTGCGTGCCTCCTTCCGTGTGTGTGTGTGTGTCCTTCCATGTGCGTGTGTGTGCTTCCGTGTGTCTTTCCGTGGGCGTGTGTGTTATACTTCCGTGTGTTTGTGAGTCCTTCCGTGTGTTTATGTGTCCTTCCGTGTGTTTGTGTGTCCTTCCGTGTGTTTGTGTGTCTGCATCCTTCCGTGAATATGTGTGTCCTTCCGTGTGTGTGCGTGCCTCCCGTGTGTGTGCGTGCCTCCTTCCATGTGTGTGTGTGCACCTCCTTCCGTGTGTGTGCTTCTCCTTCCGTGTGTGTGCGCCTCCTTTCGTGTGTGTGCGTGCCTCCTTCCGTGTGTGTGTGTGTCCTTCCATGTGGGTGTGTGTGTGTGTGTCCTTCCGTGTGTGTGTGTGTGTGTGTGTGTGTATGTGTGTGTGTGTGTGTGTGTGTGTGTGTGTGTGTTATCCTTCCGTATGTGTGTGTCCTTCCGTGTGCGTTTGTGTGTGTCCTTCCGTGCGTGTGTGTATCCTTCCATGCGTGTGTCTGCCTGTGTGTGTCCTTCCGTCTGTGTGTGTGTGTGTGTGTGTCTGTTGGAGTGTGGGTGCCGGTCTGTGTGTGTCCCCCTCAGTCTGTGTGTGTGTGTGTCCCTCAGTCTGTATGTGTGTGTGTGTATGTGTGTGTTTCTCAGTCTGTGTGCGTGTGTGTGTGTCCCTCAGACTGTGTGCGTGTGTGTGTGTGTGTCCCACAGTCTGTGTGCGTGTGTGTGTGTCCCCCTCAGTCTGTGTGTGTGTGTCCCCCTCAGTCTGTGTGAGTGTGTGTCCCCCTCAGTCTGTGTGAGTGTGTGTCCCCCTCAGTCTGTGTGCTTGTGTGTCCCACTCAGTCTATGTGAGTGTGTGTCCCCCTCAGTCTGTGTGTGTGCGTATGTCCCTGTGTTTGTGTGTCCCGGTGTGAGTGTTTGTGTGCCCCCCTCAGTCTGTGTGTGTGTCCCTGCGTGTGTGTCTGCCTCAGTCTGTGTGTCTCTCTTGTGTATGTGTGTGTCCCTGTGTGTATGTGTGTCCCCCTGTGTGTGTGTGTGTGTGTGTATATGTATGTATCCCGGCGTTTGTGTGTGTGTGGGTGTCCCTCAGTGTGTGTGTGTGTGTGTGTGTGTGTATTCCTCAGTCTGTGTGTGTCCCTCAGTCTGTGTGTGTGTGTGTGTGTGTGTGTCCCTCAGTCTGTGTGTTTGTGTGTGTGTGTCCCTCTGTGTGTGTGTGCCCCCCTCAGTCTGTGTGTGTGTGTCTCCCTCAGTCTGTGTGTGTCTCTGTGTATGTGTGTGTCCCTGTGTGTATGTGTGTGTGTGTGTGTGTGTGTGTGTGTGTGTGTGTGTGTGTGTGTGTGTGTGTGTGTATGTATCCCGGTGTTTTTGTGTGTGTGTGTGTGTGTGTGTGTGTGTGTGTGTGTGTATTCCTCAGTCTGTGTGTGTCCCTCAGTCTGTGTGTGTGTGTCCCTCAGTTTGTGTGTGTGTGTGTGCCCCCCCCAGTCTGTGTGTGTCTCTGTGTATGTGTGTGTGTGTATGTATCCCGGTCTGTGTGTGTGTGTGTCCTGGTCTGTGTGTGTGTGTGTCCCTCAGTCTGTGTGTGTGTGTGTGTGTGTGTGTGTGTGTGTGTGTGTGTGTCCCTCAATCTGTGTGTGTGTGTGTGTGTGTGTGTCCCTCAATCTGTGTGTGTGTGTATATGTGTCCCTCAGTCTGTGTGTGTGTGTCCCTCTCAATCTGTGTTTGTGTGTGTGTCCCTCAGTCTGTGTGTGTGTGTCCCGGTTTGTGTGTGTATGTGTGTCCCCTCCGGTCTGTGTGTGTCCTCCTAACTGTGTGTGTCCTCCGGTGTGTGTCCCTCAGCCTGTGTGTGTGTTCCCCTCAGTCTGTGTGTGTGTGTCCCTCAGTCTGTGTGTGTGTGTCCGCCTCAGTCTGTGTGTGTGTGTGTCCCTCAGTCTGTGTGTTTGTTTGCGCTCCCTTCAGACTGTGCGTGTGAGTGTGTCCCTCAGTCTTAGTGTGTGTGTGTGTGTCCCGCAGTCTTAGTGTGTGTGTCCCTCAGTCTTAGTGTGTGTGTGTCCCTGCGTATGTGGGTGTCCTTCCGTGTGTCTGTGTGTGTCCTTCCATGTGTGTGTGTGTGTGTCCTTCCGTGTGTGCGTGTCTCCTTCCGTGTATGTGTTCTTCCGTGTGTGTCCTTCCGTGTATGTTTGTGTCCTTCCGTGTGTCTGTGTATACTTCCGTGTGTGTGTGTGTGTGTCCTTCCGTGTGTGTGTCCTTCCGTGTGTGTGTGTGTGTGTGTGTGTGTCCTTCCGTGTGTGTGTCCTTCCGTGTGTGTGTCCTTCCGTGTGTGTGTCCTTCCGTGTGTGTGTACTTCTGTGCGTGTGTGTGTCCTTCCGTGCGTGTGTGTGTCCTTCCGTGCGTGTCTGTATCCTTCCGTGCGTGTGTGTGCCTGTGTGTGTCCTTCCGTCTGTGTGTGTGTGTGTGTGTCCCTCAGTCTGTGTGGGTGTGTGTGTGTGTGTGTGTCCCTCAGTCTGTGTGTATGTGTCCCCCTCAGTCTGTGTGTGTGTGTCCCCCTCAGTCTGTGTGTGTGTGTGTGTGTGCCCCCCTCAGTCTGTGTGTGTGTGTGTGTCCCTCAGTCTGTGTGTGTGTCTGTGTGTGTGTGTCCCTCAGTCTGTGTGTTTGTGTGTGTGTCCCCCTCAGTCTGTGTGTGTGTGTGCCCCCCTCAGTCTGTGTGAGTGTGTGTCCCTGTGTGTGTCTCCCTCAGTCTGTGTGTGTCTCTGTGTATGTGTGTGTCCCTGTGTGTGTGTGTGTGTGTGTGTGTATGTATCCCGGTCTGTGTGTGTGTGTGTATGTCCTGGTCTGTGTGTGTATGTGTGTGTGTCCCTCAGTCTGTGTGTATGTGTCCCCCTCAGTCTGTGTGTGTGTGTGTGTGTGTGTGTGCCCCCCTCAGTCTGTGTGTGTGTGTGTCCCTCAGTCTGTGTGTGTGTCTGTGTGTGTGTGTGTCCCTCAGTCTGTGTGTTTGTGTGTGTGTCCCCCTCAGTCTGTGTGTGTGTGTGCCCCCCTCAGTCTGTGTGAGTGTGTGTCCCTGTGTGTGTCTCCCTCAGTCTGTGTGTGTCTCTGTGTATGTGTGTGTCCCTGTGTGTGTGTGTATGTATTCCGGTCTGTGTGTGTGTGTGTATGTCCTGGTCTGTGTGTGTGTGTCCCTCAGTCTGTGTGTATGTGTCCCCCTCAGTCTGTGTGTTTGTGTGTGTGTCCCCCTCAGTCTGTGTGTGTGTGTGCCCCCCTCAGTCTGTGTGAGTGTGTGTCCCTGTGTGTGTCTCCCTCAGTCTGTGTGTGTCTCTGTGTATGTGTGTGTCCCTGTGTGTGTGTGTATGTATCCCGGTCTGTGTGTGTGTGTGTATGTCCTGGTCTGTGTGTGTGTGTGTGTGTCCCTCAGTCTGTGTGTATGTGTGTCCCTCAATCTGTGTGTGTGTGGGTATGTGTGTCCCTCAGTCTGTGTGTGTCCCTCTCAGTCTGTGTTTGTGTGTGTGTGTGTCCCTCAGTCTGTATCTGTGTGTCCCGGTTTGTGTGTGTATGTGTGTCTCCTCCGGTCTGTGTGTGTATGTGTGTGTCCTCCGGTGTGTGTCCCTCAGCCTGTGTGTGTGTCCGCCTCAGTCTGTGTGTGTGTGTGTGTCCCTCAGTCTGTGTGTGTGCTCCCTTCAGTCTGTGTGTGTGTGTGTGTGTCCCTCAGTCTGAGTGTGTGTGTCCCCTCAGTCTGTGTGTGTGTGAGTATGTGTGTCCCTCAGTCTTAGTGTGTGTGTGTGTCCCTCCCTCTGTGTGTGTGTGTGTGTGTGTGTGTGTGTCCCTCCCTCTGTGTGTGTGCGCGTCCCTCCTGTGTGTGCGCGTCCCTCCCTCTGTGTCTGCGCGTCCCTCTCTCTGTGTGCGCGCGTCCCTCCCCCTGTGTGCCCATGTCCCTCCCCCTGTGGGTGCGCGCGTCCCTCCCTCTGTCTGTGTGTGTTTGTGTTTATCCCTCCTTTTGTGTGCATGTCCCTCCTGTGTGTGTGTGTGTCTCCCTCCTTCTATGTGTGTTTGTCCCTCCTTCTGTGCGTGTGTGTGTCCCTCCTGTGTGTGTGTGTCCCTTCCTCTGTGTGTGTGTCCCTCCCTCTGTGCCTGTGTGTGTGTGTGTTTGTGGTTTCCCTCCCTCTGTGTGTGTGTTTTTCCCTCTCTCTGTGCATGTGTGTGTGTGTGTGTCCCTCCCTGTCTGTGTGTGTGTGTGTGTCTCTTCCCTGTGTGTGTGTGTATGTGTCCCTCTGTGTGTGTGTGTGTGTGTGTGTGTCCCTCCCACACTGTGTGTGTCCCTCCCTCTGTGTGTGTGTCCCTCCCTCTGTCTGTGCGTGTGTGTGTGCCCCTCCCTCTGTTTGTCTGAATGTCCCTCCCCTCTGTCTCTGTGCGTGTGTCCCTCCCTCTGACTGCATGTGTGTCCTTCCCTTCTGTCTGTGTGTGTGTGTGTCCCTCCCTCTGACTGCGTGTGTGTGTCCTACCCTTCTGTCTGTGTGTACGTCCCTGCCCTCTGTATGTGTGTATCCCTCCTCTGTCTCTGTCTGTGTGTGTCCCTCCCCTCTCTGTCTGTGTGTGTGTTCCTCCCCTCTGTCTGTGTGTGCGTCCCTGCCCTCTGTATGTGTGTATCCCTCCTCTGTCTCTGTCTGTGTGTGTCCCTCCCCTCTCTGTCTGTGTGTGTGTCCCTGCCCTCTGTCTGTATGTGTGTCCCTCCCCACTGTCTGTGTGTGTGCGTGTGTATGCGTGTCTGTGTGTCCCTCCCCTCTGACTGTGTGTCCCTCCCCTCTGACTGTGTGTCCCTCCCCTCTGTCTGTGTGTGCCCCTCCCCTCTGTCTGTCCCTCCCCTTGTCTGTCTGTCTTTGTGTGTCCCTCCCTCTGCCTGTCTGTCTTTGTGTGTCCCTCCCTCTGTCTGCCTGTGCCTCTGTGTGTCCGCCCCTCTGTCTGCCTGTGTGTGTGGTGACCCTCTCCCTGTCTGCCTGTGTGCGTGGGTATCCCACCCTCTATCTTTCTGTGTGTGTGTCTCTCTGTGTGTGCTTCTCCCTCCCTCTGTCTGCCTGTGTGTGTGTCTCTCCCTCTGTCTATCTGTGTGTGTGTCCCTCCCTGTCTTTCTGTGTACATGTCTCCCTCCCTCTGTCTGTCTGTGTGCATGTGTCCTTCCATCTTTTCTGTGTATCCCTCCTTGTCTCTGTCTGTGCGCCCCTCCCACTGCTTTTGTGTCTGTGTGCCCCTCCTTCTGTCATTCTGTCTGTGTGTCCCTCCCTCTTTCTGTGTGGGCCCTCCCCCTGTCTGCATGTATCCCTCCCTCTGCCTGAGCATGTCCCTCCCTCTGCCTGAGCATGTGTGTCCCTCCCTCCGTCTGTCTGTGTGCTTGCGTCCCTCCGTCTCTTCCCTCTATGTGTCTGTGTCCCTCTGTCTGTGTGCGCGCACCCCTCCCTCTGCCTGTGTGTGTGTGTATGTGTCTGTTCCATCCACTGTGGATCTCCCTCCCCCTGTTCACCTGAGGGTCTCCCTCCCTCTGCCTGCCTGTGTATGTGTCCCTCCCCGGTCTGCCTGCGTGTGTCCCTCCCTCTGTCTGTCTTTGTGTCTCCCTCCCTCTCTGTCCGTGTGCCTGTGTCCCTCCCCGGTCTGCCTGTGTATGTATGTGTCCCTCCTTCTGTCTGTCTGTGTGCCTCTGTTTGTGTCACTCCCTGTGTGTGTGTGTGTGTGTGTGTGTGTGTGTGTGTGTCCCTCCCTCTGTCTGTCTGTGTCTCTCCCCCCATCTGCCTGTGTGGGTGTGTCCCTCAAAGAATCTCACAGTGCAGAAGAGGCCCATCGAGTCTGCACTGACACATGAGAAACACCCGACCTACCTACCTAATCCCATTTACCAGCGCTTGGCCCATAGCCTTGAATGTTATGACGTGCCAAGTGCTCATCCAGGTGCTTTTTAAAGGATGTGAGGCAACCCACCTCCACCAGCCTCACAGGCAGCACATTCTGGACCGTCACCACCCTCTGGGTAAAAAAGTGTTTCCTCACATCCCCCTTAAACTTCCTGCCCCTCGCCTTGAACTTATGCCCCCTTGTGACTGACCCGTCAACTCAGGAGAACAGCTGCTACCTATCCACCCCGTCCATGCCCCTCATAATCTTGTACACCTCGATCAGGTCACCCTCAGTCTTCTCTGCTTCAACGAAAACAACCCCAGTCTATACAACCTCTCTTCATAACTTAAACGTTTCACAACACAGATGAGGGGACACACACACACACACACAGACAGATGGGGGGACACACACACACGCAGTCGGGTACACACACACACAGACAGACGGGGACACACACACAGACAGACGGGGACACACGCACAGACACACATGCCCCCCCCTCTGTCTGTGTGTGCGCCCCCCCCCCTGTCTGTGTGTGCGCCCCCCCCCCCTCTGTCTGTGTGTGTGTCCCCCCTCTGTCTGTGTGTGTGCTCCCCTCTGTCTGTGTGTGTGCCCTCCCCGTCTGCCTGTGTGTATGTGACCCCTCTGTGTTTGTGTGTCCCTCCCGCTGCCTTCGTGTATCCCTCCCTCTGCCTGTGTTCATGTGTCCCTCCCTATGTCTGTCTGTGTGCGTGTTCCTCCATCTCTTCTCTCTGTGTCTGTGTCCCTCCGTCTGTGTGTGTGTGCGCGTGCGTGTGCCCCTCCCTCTATGTGTGTGTGTGTATGGGTCCCCCCCCCCCGTCTGTCTGTGTGTCTGTCTATCTGTGTGTCTGTCTCCCTCTGTCTGTCTTTGTGTCTCCCTCTGTCTGTCTTTGTGTCCCTCCGTCTGTCTGTGTGTCCCTCCATCTGTCTGTGTGCCCCTCCATCTGTCTGTGTGTGTATGTGTCCCTCCCTCTGTCTGTGTGTGTATGTGTGTCCCCTCTGCCTGTGTGTGTGCGTGTTGCCCTCCTCTGCCTGTGTGTGTGTGTGTGGCCCTCCTCTGCCTGTGTGTGTGTGTGGCCCTCCTCTGCCTGTGTGTGTGTGTGGCCCTCCTCTGCCTGTGTGTGTGTGTGGCCCTCCTCTGCCTGTGTGTGTGTCCCCCCTCTGTCTGTGTGTGTGTCCCCTCTGTCTGTGTGTGTGTCCCCTCTGTCTGCCTGTATGTGTGTGTCCCCCCTCTGTCTGTGTGTGTGCTCCCCTCTGTCTGTGTGTGTGCCCTCCCCGTCTGCCTGTGTGTATGTGATCCCTCTGTGTTTGTGTGACCCTCCCGCTGCCTTCGTGTGTCCCCCACTCTGCCTGTGTTCATGTGTCCCTCCCTATGTCTGTCTGTGTGTGTGTCCCTCCATCTCTTCTCTCTGTGTCTGTGTCCCTCCGTCTGTGTGTGTGTGTGTGTGTGCGTGCGTGTGCCCCTCCCTCTACGTGTGTGTGTATGGGTGTCCCCCCCCGTCTGTCTGTGTGTCTGTCTATCTGTGTGTCTTTCTCCCTCTGTCTGTCTTTGTGTCTCCCTCTGTCTGTCTTTGTGTCTCCCTCTGTCTGTCTTTGTGTCCCTCCGTCTGTCTGTGTGTCCCTCCATCTGTCTGTGTGTGTATGTGTCCCTCCCTCTGTCTGTGTGTGTATGTGCCCCTCCCTCTGTCTGCGTGTGTATGTGTGTCCCCTCTGCCTGTGTGTGTGTGTGGCCCTCCTCTGCCTGTGTGTGTGGCCCTCCTCTGCCTGTGTGTGTGTGTGGCCCTCCTCTGCCTGTGTGTGTGTGTGGCCCTCCTCTGCCTGTGTGTGTGTGTGTGTGGCCCTCCTCTGCCTGTGTGTGTGTGTGGCCCTCCTCTGCCTGTGTGTGTGTGTGGCCCTCCTCTGCCTGTGTGTGTGTGTGGCCCTCCTCTGCCTGTGTGTGTGTGGCCCTCCTCTGCCTGTGTGTGTGTGTGTGGCCCTCCTCTGCCTGTGTGTGTGTGTGGCCCTCCTCTGCCTGTGTGTGTGTGTGGCCCTCCTCTGCCTGTGTGTGTCCCCTCTGCCTGTGTGTGTGTGTGTCCCCTCTGCCTGTGTGTGTGTGTCCCCTCTGCCTGTGCGTTTGTGTGTCCCCCTGCCTGTGTGTGTGTGTCCGCACCAGTGTGTGTGCCCCCGCCTCCCGACTGTGTGTCTGTGTGTGTGTGTGTGTTCCTCTGTCTTGGTGTGTGCCCCCTACCTCTGTCTTTGTGTGTGTCCCTCCCTCTGTCTGTAGGTGTCTGGATGTGTCCCTCCCTCTGTCTGTCTGTGTGTGTGTCCCTCCCTCTTATTGTCTGTGTGTGTGTCCCTCCCTCTGTCTGTCTGTG